>NW_024087546.1:0-73002 GCF_009730915.1 Dioscorea cayenensis subsp. rotundata | reverse complement strand
TCAGTTACGTATTGCTACTCCAATACCACAGCATTTTCGCATATAATCTATAGTGTTGGGCTGCAAAAACTACAGGAATAGGCTGGTTTTACTACAGTAATGGGCTGCTACAAAATTTTCTTCTTTTCTATATTACCTATCGCTCTCTAACATAGGAATGGGAACAAAAATCCAAATAACCTAATTGCCCCTGCTGATGTGATTTTCAGACATAACAAACCGCGCAATCCAAGAAAGACCTATTAACGCAGAACGACCATTTTACCCTAACGCATTCACGTAAATAAGAGAAGATCCTAGAGTCCAAATTCGACAGGTACAATAGAGACCTTCTAAAAAGTGACTAGAGGAAAGATAGCGACTGCAGCGTGAGGAGCCCGGGTCAAGTTAATCGCTACGAGACGCATCAAATAATCCTGAGGTCAAGGTCGCAGATCAAAAGGCATCCGGCTAGCCTACCATGCTTTAGTAGCATAGCCATGTCGCAACCGAGTGTCAGTAACATCTAATTTCGAAGGTGTCCAAGTTAAGCAGCTCGTGAGAATTCTAAAAGAGATAATTTTGTTAGACGCAGCTAAGCGCCTCATATAAGAGATACTACTTGAAGATTTAGGACGAGCCAACCGTGGAGACTATTCGTGCGAGAGCAATGTTTTAAAAACCGGACCTGGATAGCTAACCGTCTCTCATATTTGTCACGGGTTAGTCGAAGTCTCGAATCGTGATGGTCCGCTTTGCTCGGACCGACGACGCCATAAATAAATAATTATCTTAAATATTATTATATATATGTATATATTATATATGTTATATATACATATAATAACAACTTTATTATATTTTTAATCACAATTATCTTAAATATTTATTTTAATATCATTATGATTTTATCAAAATTGTTGAAGATTCAAATAATTAATCTAGATAAAGCAACAAATACAACTCCTTAAACCTTTTATTTCTTGATCTATTAATCATAAATGGATGATGATAACTCACAAATTAAACCACTAATTAAATTACTAATTATGCGAGGATGAGACAAGGCATGAACATTCAAAACAAAACTAGAAACCAAGTACGTTAATTTAATTCTCATATTTCGATCATCATTACCATTAAAAATAAAAGTATAAAATAAAAATAAGTCCTAAAACGATTTATACCTCTAAACAATTTATAAGTGTTTATTTTTCTCATACATCCAAACCCAAAGTTCCAAGAATCCAAACAATATTTTCGACAAATCAAGGCTCAAAGAGCATCATGAAATCAAGAAAAAAAAAAGGCCAATCTCACGCCCCTAAGTCCTTTCTTACATAAAATAAAATAAAAACCGGTTCCATCCGCTTTTGTCCCGACCGCCTGGCTCATCGGGTTTCACCGGGCCTTGCTCGGACCGCTCAAAATTTGGTCAACATTAATTCTAAACCGGACCGACTATGGGCCTGGGTTCCTGCTTTTTCCTGGTCCGACCCTACCTGTCTGGGTCCTGCTTTCAAAACATCAGTGAGAGTTGAGTGAGTGGCTATCGAAAGTAATCTAGAGAGGATATTTTTGTGTGGAGAGAGTGGGAGAACGTTGTACCTTTCGTTTTAAACCTATTTTGAGCGATTGCTTTCTCCCACTCGACCCCCTGTACGCAGTAGCAGCAGCACTAACCGAAGCATTAATTGCTTGTCTCCTTTCTCTTATTTGATTGCGTGTGTGCGTGTTCAATCATTGGAGCTGAGCTGGTATGAAGACATCACCCCCAATCGAACCATCACACATAAATTATAAAATGTAAAAATAAAAACATATATATATATATATATTTTGGTAAAATCACAAGATTTTTCTTTGTAATTATTTAAAAATATCTAAACTACACTTAATTTGGATTTTTTTAAAGTAACCATCACCGTAGAACTACACTTAATTTGTGTGTGTGTGTGTGTGTGTGTGTGTGTGTGTGTGTGTGTGTGTGTGGGGGAGTTTCAAAGATATTACAGTGATGATTTCTGATTTTTCAATATATATATATATATATATATATATATATATATATATATATATATAAAGTAGTAGTAGTAGTAATAATATTAATAATAATAATAATCATGAGTGGGTGAACATGAGCTCACGGTTCAGAGAGAGAGACCGGTCGGACTGAAAGTAGGGGTATTTAACAAAACAAAATGACATTATCAACATCCACGGTCCACACTAAACCCATCACATCGCCCACACAAAATCAACGGCCAAGATCTCCCCATCTCTCCGCCTTGAAGTTCCATAGTCATACCTTCCATTTCCCAATTAAAATAAATAAATAAATAAATAAATAAATAAATAAAAGGCACCCTTCAATTCATCCCCTAATAAAAAACTAAAATAAAATATTTTCAAAGGCCCACAACTTTTTAATAGTTTTATACACGTTGCTGCTCATTATTTGTCAGAAGTCAACCTTTTCATCGGAACCGTATGCTTCAACCATGAAACTATTGAAAATAATTACATCCCCATTCTTTCTCTTTCCATCTCCAAACTCATATTTATAATTTCATATATTTAAATAACATAAATATATACATATATATAAATATCTCTCTCTCTAAAGTTGAGCCGCAAAACCACATAAGTTTCAATAAAAAAACTTTCTTTGGGGTCCCAACCCACCACTAAAATAACATATGTTAGAGCAGTCAAACACCTCGCCAAACAAACATGCTTCTCTCCAAACTAAAGGAAACCGTGTGTCCCTATATATATATATCCAACTCCTCTCATTCATTCCTTAGATTTTCAAGCTTCTCACTTACTCTTCTTCTTCTTCTTCTTCTTCTTCTTTACTCTTCAAAGACTTCAAGATCTTTTTAGCTTTCCATCATAAACAAACATGGCTTTCTTCATCTCTCTGCACATCAAAACTAAACTTGTGTGCGAAGGAGAGTAGTATTCGAAGAATTTCGACAAAGGTTACTAATGTCTTAATGTCACGACCAATGACTAAAACTGTTACTGTGAATACGGTGGCTGTCACGTCACTGAGAGAAACAAAGAAGCCGGAGATCAAACCGGTGCTTGCGAGCGTTTGGAAGGAGATTCAAGGAGCTGATGATTGGGAGGATCTAATGGAACCATTGAATCCTTTACTCAGAGATGAGATAGTGAGGTATGGTGAGTTCGTTAGCGCTTGTTACAAGGCTTTCGATCTCGAACCGGGCTCAAAACGATACTTGAATTGCAAGTATGGGAGAAAAAACATGTTTGCCAAGGTAGGGATGGAGAAACCAGGCTATAATGTTGTGAAATATATTTATGCCACGCCGGACATCAGCATTCCCATGCAAAGCACGGCGTGCTGTGGCCGGTGGATCGGTTATGTCGCGGTTTCTAATGATGAGGAAACAAAGAGACTGGGCAGAAGAGATATACTTGTTTCTTTCCGGGGAACGGTGACTCAGTCTGAGTGGATTGCCAACTTCATGAGCTCACTCACTCCTGCCATGTTAGACCCTACTGATGCCCGGCTAGAAGTTCAGGTTGAGACTGGTTTTCTCAATCTTTATACTTCTGATGATAGCACATGTAAGTTCAGCCAAGGGAGTTGCAGACAACAGTTATTGTCGGAGATTTCAAGAATGATTAACAAGTATAAAGGTGAAGAAATGAGTATAACTTTAGCCGGACATAGCTTGGGTAGTTCTTTAGCAACTTTGCTTGGCTATGATCTTGCTGAACTTGGGCTGAATAGAGATGGCAATAATGAAATACAAATCACAGTGTACTCGTTCGGGGGGCCTAGAGTCGGCAATTTTGAATTCAAGAAGAGGTGTGAAGAACTCGGAGTTAAAGTTTTGAGAGTGGTGAATGTAAATGACCCGGTAACGAAGCTGCCCGGAGTTTTCCTCAATGAAAATTCAAGAGTTCTTGGGGAAAGTTTGAGCTTCCATGGAGTTGCTCATGTTATACACATGTTGGAGTTGAGCTTGTCTCTTGATTTCTTCGAGATGGAAAACCCTACCTGTGTTCATGATCTTGATGCTTACATTGGCTTGTTGAAGTGCCCGAATATGGAGCAAATGAGCGAAGAAGGTGAAACGTTCAATCTTTTCCACAAGTTGATGGAGAGCTTCTCTTTTCAAGAATTTGTAATTAATCATGAATGGCCTTGGCATCAAGCTGCAACATATGTTGGTTCTTTAGTGCACCTTTTTAACCATATAATTAACATTCTTTTTATACTTCTCCTTTTGTTTTGTTGTTGTTACTATTATTATTATTATTATTATTATTATTATTATTATTATTATTTGTTAATTTGGTTGGTTTTGTTAATTAAACCATCATTACACGAAGAAATTCATCTTGAAAAATCAGCTGTAGATCTTCTATTTCATGTGATCTGAAATACAACACTTTCGGAAAAATGGAATTATAGGCTTTGAAAGTTTTATATATCTTTACATATCATATAAATCAAAGTCTTCAACAATGACAAAATGAACAAATCAAGAGATAACCTTTTCTTCACTTTCAACACTAAATATCACAGCAAGATTTATATATATATATATATTATAAAAATGGATAAACTATTTATTTATTAAAAAATAAAAATAAAAAACAAACAGAATAAAAACAAACAATAAAAAAAAAGTAACAAAGTAACAAACACGAGGTGAGACAAAATCACCAGTGATGAAGCGCACCTCAACAACAAAATTAAACACAAAGCAAAAAAGAACAAAAACAGTAAAACAACTCGAAAAGATACTCAAGCCTCCCCATATCGGGAGTGGGATTAAAGATCAACCCCGAGCGTATGGAGTTGTGCCAGAGGTCCGGGTCATCTAGATGCGTACCATAAAAATCAAGGAAGGGCCTAAGCTTCTGAATGTGGTCACTTGGGATCACAACAAGATATCAAGTCCCATGGTTCGATCACACTGTTATGATTTATAATTTGCTATAATCTTATAACAAATATAAAACTAGATACATAATCTTCAAAATTGAACAAGAATTGCACCCATATTGTAAGTCCATGCAATATAAGTTTTTCTTTTTTCAGTTTCTGATTAATTATGTGAACATATTTACACAATGATAGAAAAACCAATGAAGTTCTTTATATAGGATGGTGATATATAGAGAATTAATGAGCAAGAGATATGTGTAGTAATGAAGGACCACCATTAAAGAAGAAAGAACAATTGACAAGGAGAAATATGGTAATGGGAATGGAGAAGAGATGTATTACAACAAGATGGATGGTTGCAATGTGTTATTAATGAGTCCAACTAGCAGAAAACACATGAAACGCTGACCATTCCACATTCTTGTGAGGTCCACATCCGAGTATTCATATAACTGATTTGCTTTGCAGGGGAGTCAAAGGCCATTAACATTTTACTCTTTGGTTTTATATTATATACCATTTTTATATAATATTTCCTTCTCTCTGTCAGAGTTTTTCTTATTAATTATTTTCACATGTTATGCCAAAAACAACAATAATACGTAAGATAAGAAGACATCGAGATCGTATGTGCTCGGCTCTATACGACCCACGCCCATCGCAGTGAAGATAGAGATTTTTATTCTTCCCTTTCGAGGAAAAACCCATACATACGATATGTATAAAAACCCTATATATATACAAATTAAAAATAAAATAATATAACCCATAAACCTGGATCATCATACGTAGTGTCTAGCTCAAAAAGACCGCCACAGTATTTTCATCGAAATCTTAATTTAGAATTAACTCCCTAAATTAGGGCTCGAATCATAATTTGGATAGGGTTACAATCACAATCAATTAGAAATTCAAGGCATTTCAACAAATCTCCACCTCGACTTTGAATTTTCCCATTCATCAAGAACCAAGAACATCCCCCTCGCCATCCACGCCCGAGCGGTCTCACGTCGTATGGATATTCACTCAAGTCCAAGCTATGCTTCAACTTTTCCGCAGTAAAGGCTTCAGCCAACATATCTCAGCCGGATTATTTGTCGTGGCTATTTTCTCTATGGAGAGCCGCTTTGTCTTCACTAACATCCCGAATGAAGTTCAATCGTACATCAATATGCTTTTGATCTTTCATAATAGACATCATTCAAAACCCAAACTATCAACAAGACCACGCACCCACATGTCTTCCTTCACCTCTTCTATCGCTGATATGTATTCTCGCTTCAAAGGTAGACAAAGCAATCGTAGATCAAGTGTTGCTTTCCAACTGATGGCATAACCAAATAGGGTAAAAATATAGCAAGTCAAAGATCTCCTCTTAATAAGGTCTCCGCCATAGTCAAAAATCAGAGTAGCCAACAAGACCACCAAAGATAACCATCAAGACTCATAAACTAAGCAAATATCACTGCATCTTTCAAATATCGCGATAATCCATTTAATCGCCTCCCAATGAGCCTTCCCTCGATTACTCATAAACCTACTTACCACACTAATCAGATGAGCTAACCGCCTAGCACATACCATTCCATACATCAAGCTACCAACAAAGATTCGAATAAGGGACTCTACTCATGTAATCCCTCTCATCATTTGTACTAGGTAAGGTACTAGCATCAAATTCTAAAGTGTGATGCCAAAGGAGTACTAACTCGACTATGAGTGTTTCTATCCGAAAAGATCGCAAATAACTTTTCAATATATTTCTGCTAGAAACATATAATAACTCCGCTTCCCTGCTCTCCAAATCTCCATACCCAACATTTTTCGGCCGCACTCTAAATTTTTTTCTACTTTCAAACTCATTGCTCAATAATGCCTTCAAACTATCAATTTTCAAATTTTATTCTTAGTCCGAATCAACATGTCATCCACATATAGCAACAAATATATAAAGGAACCATCTAGAAGCTTCTAGAGTAAACACAATTATCATACTCATTACGCACAAAATCATGAGAAACCATGAATGCATCAAACCTTTTATACCACCGCCCTGGACCGCTTTTAACCCATACAGTTGATCTTTTAGCAAACATACGCGATCTTCCTTTCCAAACAAGAAATCCCTCCGTTGTGACATATAAATCGTTCTCCGTATTCTATGTAAAAGTCAGCTTTGACATCAAGCTATTCTAACTCCAAATCGAGCACTTACAATGGCTAGAAGAACCCGAATTGTTTTGTACTTCATAACCCGGTGAGAATACTCATGATAATCAATTCTCTCTTTTCGAGAAACCCTTTGCCACAAGCCTCGCTTTGAACCTCACCGCTCAACTCTGTGAATCCTCTCTTTTTCTCGAACACCCATTCGATCCCACCGTTTTACACCCTTTGGTAATGGAACTAGTTCCTGTGTTTCGCTCTTTTCGCTAGAGATTGTATCTCCTCATTCATGGCAATCAACCATCTCCGATGCTTTCACTCCGTGACCGCCTTTTATATAACCTCGATCTATTATAATCAATATGTTCTCGTGATCGCCAAGGCATAAGCACAGAGTTAGTATTAATAATACTGACCGCATATCCTCAGAGGCTTTCTAATTTCCCTCTTCGGGTCTCCTACGTCGCTATAATCCTGGATTCAACAGCTTCTATTCCTCGAGCTTCAATCTCTAACCCACCTTCCGTTACACACCCCCGATCTTTATTATCCCGGTAACATTGATCAAGCTCTTTCTCGCCAAACATAAGTAGATTCAGCAAAAGTAACATCTCTACTAATGATAAATTTTGGAGTTCTATCTTTTCAAGACACCACAATCTATATCCTTTAACTCCAACAAAGATACTCCTAGGAAAATATGCATTTCATCGCTTTCCCTTGGCTCAAGTTTACTCATCATTCATAAGGAGCATAAGGAGATAACCAAAACGTGTATGCAAACCAAAATAATCAGAGGGGTTTTACCGATCATACCTCTTTGAGGAGTCTTCAAATCAATCTGGCAGCTGATGGAGATCTCATTCACCGACAAGTGCTAGTTAACTACTCGACCCCAAAATTACTTAGAAAGGCTAACACTTAATCGTCATGCATCGAGCACTGCAATGAGTGTTTGTCTATGCTCGCAACTCCATTCTCACTGCGGTGTATATCGCATGTTGTGGTGCCTTACTATACATTCTTTTCATGTAACTCATCAAATGGTTTATTATAAAAATTCTAAACCATTATCCGCTTTGAGTGTCTCGACTTTGCTCGTCCGCTTTTCAACCATAGTCTTCCACTCCTTGAACCTCCCAAACACCCTCATCCTTGATCTCGTAAAATATACCTAGACCTTTCTAGAATAATCATCAACGAAAGTAACGAAAGTACTGATGATTGCTGATGAGACTCCAACCTGAGAGGGACCCCACAACTCGAATGAATATAATCAAGAATACCGATTGAAGTGGCTTCTCAAGAACTCGAATTTCACCTCACACTGCCTCCCATAACACAAGTCTTCACAAAATTTCGCTTTCCGTCGCACCACCCAACAATCCTTGTTTCGCTCAACGACTGCAAGCCCTCTCACCTCATGCTCGACTCACAATCGTAATGCCATAATTGCTTCTATCATCATCAGTTGCTCCGAGGAAATGAGATACAACCATCGCTCTCATCCCATCGAATCGCCACATCAAGTAAGTAAATACCATGTTGCATCTACGCTTTTATGATTACCAGAGCACCTTTAGAAACTCTCATTGCTCACCATCACTAGAGAAACTGTACTGCTTTGCTAGAGTACCAATAGAGAATCAAGTTCTTTCGTGTAAACCGAACATACCATGCACCAAATGTTCCGACTAATCCATCATACATCTTAATCAGCAGTAACCACGCCTTCAACACTAAGCTCCTCATCATCACCCAAATGCACACCGCCTTTTCCAATCCTTGAAAGAAGTGAACAATTCCTTTCGAGAATGTCACATGATAAGATGCCCAGCCCGGTGTCAAGACCCAAGTATCTGCAGAATCAAATACCACAATCAAAACATCACTTTCCCACGCCTTCATCATAACTATCCAATCGCTACATCATCATTATCTTGCATCACTGTAATTCCTTTCTCGTGACCAGTATGCACCAGCATTACTCTTGATTCTTTATTCTCATTTCCTGCTCTTTCCTCTAGGCAATCCTTCCTCAGCTTTACCTTTTCTTTTACAAGAAAACAGCATAATCCTCCGGTCTCGATTTGGAAACGTGATTTTCCCCTGCTCCTACCATCCCATTCCTTGATTCCGCCTCGCTAACAATCAAACCGCTTCGCACCATCTTCTTTGGAACCGTAAACCTTCCGCTCAATTCTTATGATCGTGCATAGCATCCTTCACATCGCTATAGTAAATAATCGCTCTCACCATATAGCATAGTATCAACAAAATTCTCATATGAATTTGGCAAGGAACATAAGAGGATGATAGCTGATCCTCATCATCAATTTTTAACACCAACACCTTTGTAGATCTAGAATAATCCAGTTAAAATTGTCAAGATGATCTTTCACTGCATATTCTCTCGCCATCTCGCAGGTATACAAACGCATGCTTTTGATATAACCTCATTAGTTAGGGATTTCTTCCCCGAAACTTGCTTTCCAGCTTTTCTTCCATAATCCTCGCAGTAGTCATTTTCATCAATAACCTCTCGCAAGACTTCACTCGCTAAACTCAGAAAGGATAGCGCTATGAGCCTTCGCCAAAATCTCTGCCTTTCTCCTCCACCTTCAACTCGGCCGATAATTTTTCCTTCTCCTTCCAATGTCGCGCGACGTCCCCTCTCGAACTAGAATCGCCTTCATCTTGATCTTCCACAGAGTGAGATCATTCGATCCATTGAACTTCTCAATTTCGAATTTATGAGAGGCCATCCTTTCAGCAAACCCAGAAACCCTAATTTCGAAGTTGAATTCAAGGAACCTTGCTCTGATGCCACTTGTTAAGCCAAATACGAAAGAATAATATAGAAGAACAAAAAGAAAAATAGTAGCATTACGGAGATTTACGTGGTTCGGCTCTATACGACCTACGCCCACTCAGTGGGAGATAGAGATTTCTTATTCTTCTCTTCAGAGGAAAAAAACAACTCATATATGATACAGATAAAACCCTATATATATCCAAATTAAAATAAAATAATACAACCCACAATGGATCGGGCTTTTGTTGAGGTGTCCAAGCCAAAAGCCCAGCCACAGATTTTTCATTGAATTCTCTAATTTAGATTAGCTCCCTAAATTAGGGTAGAGTCTACATTTGAGCAGTACAGGGTTTTAATCGCGATCAATTCATTCAAGGCATCTCAACACATCTCCACGTCCCAAATATAGCGCTTCCTCTTCTAGAATCTTCACATCTCCTAATTTAAACGCATTTCTAAAAATTAGGCGTATCGTAACCCTATTGTAACTAGAGTTTCGCAATGCTGCACATTTGTTGGTCTTGACAAAATTCAAGCTTACGTTGCAACCAACATTGTGACGCCTCTATTTATTTCATTTATATAAACATCAATATCTAAACATATTTATAATAAAAAAATCACAAATAAAATGATTGCAAGATGTATAAACAAATATAATTTTTTATATAAACATTTTGGAAAGTGGATATTTTAAATGTGTATATATATATTATATAATCTTATATCTTTTAAGGGCTATGAATATTTCATTATATGCCGTTTTTGTTCAACTTAAATTATTTTACCATCTAAAAATGATGTATTCATTATAGACTCAATTAATGATAAACATGAATTTTTTTTTTATAAATGTAAAATCTCCCCTATTTTTACTATTGTACATACATACATATATGTATATTAGAACATGGTAGTAGAATTAATGTCATTTCATTAATGATTTTTCACACATATTATGATATTTTAATATTAATAATCTAAAAAAATATTATATATATATTGATCAACTTTTTAACTACAGTAAAAATGAGAACAGAGGGAAGAAATTGAAATTAATTAGAAAAACAAGTGCTATGACTATGAGTGATCATGCAAGGACCTGTGGGGGAAGTTTGTTTATAGACTTTTCTTCAATTTGGAAAATTGTGAGAAAATGACACCAATTAATAACTTTACTTGACTTAAGAAGTCAACAGAGATTTAATTTAGATTTAATTTGAAAACAATACTGAGAAACATAGTCTTGAATTAACGAAATGATCATACTTGGAATTTTCTTGGGGTGGGGAAATGTGTGGACTTTGTGAAAGAAGTGTGGAATTTTTTGGGATGAAAATGAGGGGAAGATAGTTGAAGGCCTCTACGGATTCTTCTCTTCTCTTTTCTTTTTTTTTTTTCTTTTTCTTTTTTTAAATAAAGAAAACAAAGAACAAGAAGAAAGAAGTTTGTGTTTGCATTTTGGAGTCATGAGGCTGAAAGATGGCAACTTTGTTATAACGTACTCCTATAAAATATAGTTTAAAAAAATATTGCTTTCCCTTTTAAATATATCAGAATATGCATCTTTATTTTTTTTAATCAAACTATTGTTATTTATTGACTTAGTAATGTACTTACAAATAATAACCAAAGGGTTTGTAGCCTAGCCGTACCCCGGGTCCCCTCGTTGGAGGAGACGCGAGTTCGATTCCTCCTGACCGCGATCCTCAGTTTTCAAGAGGGTGAGGATGTTGTGGCAATTCCCCCGTTCGCGTACGCCACTGAGGGTTGGCGCTTGTCGCCCTACCTCAAAATAATAATAATAATAATAATAATAATAATAATAATAATAATTTTATGTAAGAAGAAAATTTATAAAATTTAAATTTTATTAATTTATGTATA
This sequence comes from Dioscorea cayenensis subsp. rotundata, assembly GCF_009730915.1. NCBI lineage: Eukaryota > Viridiplantae > Streptophyta > Magnoliopsida > Dioscoreales > Dioscoreaceae > Dioscorea > Dioscorea cayenensis. Next base: position 61,225 of record NW_024087546.1, on the reverse strand, counting down.
TTTTTATCCAACTTCATTAGTAAAATATTGTTAATTTTATTTATGACGTCCATATATAGTTGAAATTGGAAAATTAGTATCTAAAGTTTTTTCTATTCAAAGGTCAAACATTTGACTTCTCCATATTTTAAAAAGAAAATTTACTATAATGGACTTGAAAGTCATGGGAGATTTAATTAATTTGAAATAAATACTGACCTTGAAATGATATTATTTAAAAAGAACAATAATTTAGATGGTGTTGAATCTGGTAATATCAAGTTATGAAATTTTCTTTTTATAAGAAATTTACATTTTCAAAATTGGTGGATGAGACGCACACCTATATATATATATATATTGTAGAAACGATCCGAAATATATAGATAACATTAACCATTTAAAGATTATGATGATCCTTCTAATTCCTTCTCCTGCAGTTCCTTCAGCTCCGCTCTTAGCCATTCTCCTCTTCCAGCTCTTGGTATTCTCCTCTATTACACTTGTCTCTGCAACAGGAGATCAATATTGTGCTCCATCATCATGTGGGAACCTCACAAACATTAGATATCCTTTTCGTCTCAAAGATGATCCACCCAACTGTGGAGATCTTAACTATGAGCTCACTTGTGATCATCTCAACCACACCGTCCTCACTCTACTCTCCAACAGCTACTATGTCAGCAATATCACATACGATGATTCCTTCTACATTAATCTTGTCTACTTCAAGATACAAGTGAAGTATGTTGGGATGGAGAAGTACAACAACATTAATAATGGCAGCTGCAGTCATCTTCCCCTTCCTGCCTCTCCTCTCACATTCTCTAACTTGAGTCATAACAAGCACTACATGGCATACAAATGGGTTACTTTGGTGAATTGCTCAAAAGAAGTGAAGAACAAGTCCATGCATCACTACTACAATGACTACGACTATGATGACTACTACTACAAGCCAATGCCTTGCTTGAGCCACAACAACAACTCCTTCGTCTATCTCATCAATGGATATAAATCATATGAAATTCGCAACCTTAAACCTTCCTGCAGATTTCTCGCCATGTTTCCAGGTGATATTAATGGGTACTTCTCAGGCCAACAACCACCTGATATATTCAAGTTTCTAGCCCAAGGGTTCACCCTCAATGGGGACATTCGGATGTTAAATGCCATCATAGATTGCTTAAGAAGGTCAATGAGGTGAGAATATATATATATATATATTTGTTTCAAAGAGGTTTTTGCTTATCAGTACTAGTTATGAACTCTCTGGTTTTTTTTTAACTTGCTAGTTGCTACGCTAAGCAACAGATTTTGATGTTTTAATTTAGGTTTAAAGAGGGTTTTTTTTCTTTCTATTTTTTATATATAATTTTTTTTTGGTAATATATATATATATAAAGATATTACATCCTGTTTTTTATTAAAAAAAAATCATGGTTTCTTCATTAAAACCATTTATAATTTCTTTTAGTTTTCAGATGACCCCCATTTTTTACTTATAAAATAAACTCGATATCCAATATATCTAATGATTTGCTCCAAAAGATGTATATAAGCAACAAGAAAATGTCATTTGGATTAGTCATAGTAAAACATTAAAAGTTTATCCAAATATTGGCTAGTAAAACATCTCTTCCATTATAGTTCATGAGGTATATTAATAATTAGACTAATAAGAGCAACTTTTTGTGCAGGGCAACTTATCAACATATCAGCAACCATACAAATCCAATTACCGACCGAATTCTATCAGTTGTATTCGGAATGGAAATTGCTATTTATGATTGCACAGAAAAAGTACACCATAAAAATTCGGTGCTAGACGTTTGTTTGACATGGATTTCGTTCGCTGTAGTGATAATGTTTCAAATTGCCAAAGGTTGGATAGGTATAAATCAAATATTCTTTAAATTAACCTCATGCGGGTGGTTTCTAATAGTTTCTCACTCTATATCTTTCAAATTAGGGAGAGAGGATAAAAAGAAATCTTCTAACCATTTCTTCAATTTTACTTGTTTGCAGTGTTGGGAAGATGTGTATTTGCACCACTAGCTATATATGTTTTTCTTTTTCACAAATTATATCAATTGATATCATCAGTCGATATCGTGGAGAAATTTTTGAGGAATCAACAAACTCTTGTACCAACTAGGTATTCATACACTGACATCATCGCAATGACCGGCCACTTTAAAGAAAAACTAGGCCAGGGAGGATTTGGTTCTGTTTTCAAAGGTAGACTTCTTTGGGACCGACTTGTTGCTATCAAGATGTTGACAAATTCCAAGTACAACACAGGTGAAGATTTCATCAATGAAGTTTCGACTATTGGCAGGATTCACCATATAAATGTGGTGAAACTAATTGGTTTTTGTTCGGATGGAATGCAAAGAGCTTTGGTGTATGAGTACATGCCTAATGGTTCACTTGATAAGTTTATCTTCTCATCAAACAAGGGCCCCAATCATAAATTCTCTTTAGACAAACTAACTGATATTGCATTGGGAGTTGCTCGAGGACTTGATTATTTACACAAAGGATGTGATATGCAAATTCTGTATTTTGACATCAAGCCACATAACATTCTTTTAGACCATAACTTCAATCCAAAACTTTCTGATTTCGGCCTTGCAAAACTATATCCAAAAAACAATAGCTGGGTATCACTCAGTGTTGCAAGAGGAACCATAGGATATATTGCTCCGGAGCTGATATCGAGAAGTTTTGGTGTTATTTCTCACAAGTGTGATGTTTATAGTTTTGGTATGTTACTCTTAGAGATGGCAGGTGGGAGAAGGAATTCAGATCCAAGAGCAGAAAATACAAGTCAAGTTTATTATCCTTTATGGATTTATGACAAACTTATTAATAATACAATTGAGCATGATACAGTACAAATGGATTTACGTATTGCGATTAATGAAAAAGAGAAGAAGTTATGCATGATAGGCTTGTGGTGCATACAAATAAGGCCATTAGATCGACCTTCCATGAGCAAAGTGATAGAGATGTTAGAAGGTGATGTTAGTAGCTTACAGATGCCACCTAAGCCATTTTTTTCAGAACTGACTCAAATAACTCCAGTGGTGTCATACTTGAAAACTGATAGTGGAGAAATAACTATGATCTCTGATGCTGCTGATGAGATAAATTAATGAGATTTTATCTCGTATTATATTGTCATTAGTGTTCAATGATCTTATAAAAAATGTAATCGTAAACAACATATGTATTCCTAGTTTATTCAACTAATTATGTAAATATTAATTTAATTATGTGTGCTTAAATTTTATTTTATTTTTTAATTAATTGAACTAATTTTGCAAGATTGCTTGATGTTCCTTTTTTTTTTTTAATGAAGTATTGAATTTTTCGGTAGACCATTAAAGTCAATTAGAAAGATAAAGAGGGATTCAATATGTAGTATGTGTCTGAATATTTCCCAAAAATTAATTTAATTCAATCTTTCTTTCAGAAATCAACTAAAAGAATTATACAAAAGGAAAAAAAAACCAAAATATCATTTACAATAAATTGTGAAGTAAAAATGTATAAAATAAATTTGAATATGTATTTATAATAAAATTATTAACTGGACTTTTAACTACAAAGTTTCATAAACAAACAAAAGTGCTTTATAAAATACATAAATTACAATATGATTTTTATGGGTACCGCACTATAGTCATTTTTCATTTTGAGTATCCAATTTTAATTTGTATCATTTTGCTCACTCAACTATAATTTGTGTTTCCTGAAAAAGTACCAAAAAGATTCTGCGGAGAATTTGATAACATATACTTTAAATTTGTCGTGTCAACACTAATTCACTGCATTATTTGCATAAATAGATATGATACATCATCAAAGAGAGTCATATGACTACTCTTATAAACCGCTTCACAAGGTTGATGAGCATGTGGCATGTCAATAAGAGTAGCCATTTGGCTCTCTTTGATGACATGTCAGGTTCGGGTATGCAAATAATGCGGAAAACTAGTGTTAATGTGGTAAATGAGACATAAACATCATCAAATTCTTTCCAGAAACACCTTGCAACCCTCTTGATTAAAAAATATTAAAATTGCGTGATTAAAATAATAAAAATTGAAGTTTGATATTCAAAATAAAAAATGACCATAGCATAGTAACCACTCAAGACATGTACCCGATTTTTATAGGTCTATAGTTTTATTTTGTTTTTATCCTTTTAGAACAAAACATAAATCAAGCAATAATGATTATATATGTTTTATTAAAAAAAAAAATTCAACTATATTTATACTAATCTTGAAATATCCAAATAGTATGAAATTGTGAAAGTTTTATGAAAAGTTTCATGAAAGTTAAAAAAAAAAAATCCAACACTAAAAATAGTCCTAGACGGCTAGACACATTCGTTTGTCTTGAACTGGGCCTGTCCTCAGTTTTACACTGACGGTTTAGGGCTTAAATAGATTTGTCATAAACTTTGTTCGAGTATAGCCTGGTTGGAATTCTTTTTGCTATTTTTCATGTGAAATAATATAAAATTTTTACATATTTTATTCCATATCGCTCCCAAGTCACCAACGCCAGTATGTTGATATTAATTTGCAAAAAAAAAAAAAATATTACATCATAAATTAATTAAAAAATAGAAAAACGAATTTATTTTACTTTGTATTAATTTTTTAATTATGTATAACTTTTGAAAAAACAGAAATTATCATGTACAATCTTTCTTCCATTGCAAATGTCCACTTCTAGAAACTTTGTATATCCCAAATTAGTTGCCCGCATACTTAATTTAAGGGTTAAATTTTGTACTTAATTTTACCAACCTATTTAAATACATTATTCTCTACTATTGTTATCTTAAATGCATAATTTTAATGGTTGAGAAATTAAAAAAAAAAAAGCTAAGAGGTCGTTTGGCATTTTTTGTCTTTATTTTTTTCTCGCTTTTGTTTTGTTTTTGTTTTTTTGTTTTTTTGTTTTATTATCGATCTTTTTTTTTAAAAACAAAAGCATGTTTAGATACAATAACTGTTGTGCATTCTAAACACTTGAAAATAAAAACATGTTTGGTTAATACAAAATTATTATGACTCTTTTTATTTTTAAAATTTATATATATTTTATTAAAAAGTTTATTTTCATATTAGTTTACTTGATTGTATTATTAAATAAAATTAATAACATAGACTAGTATTGTATGGGTAAAAAATATCTCATAAAAATTGCATCATTTGAAACTAAAAAAATCATACATGTTGATAATCTTCCAATAACTTAGTTGCAATTTCATCTATAACACTAGCCATTTGTTGGAGCTAACTCGAATAATTAAAAATAGATTATTGATGTTCGTCTAAATAAAATAATAATAATAATAATAATAATAATATTATTATTATTATTATTATTATTATTATATATTCAGATTGAAATTGAAAAAAAAGATGTAAAAGTTATATCCGAGTTTATAAAAATTAGAGGTCAAACAATAATTTCACAAACATTTTTTAAAAGCATAATCTTTTGTTAGTGTAAAAGCACTTTAATTAACATGATTTGACACCAAGTCGAGATGACGTGGCATAGATGATGACATGAGAAGCATGGTAACGTGGCAAGGAGTCTTGGCTTTGAGGCAAATATCTTGGAAGATCTTGATGAAGCTATGTTTGGTATGTGTTACAATTTGAAGGCAAGATCTTATCAAGACTATATTTAGGAAATTTAATTGAAGACTAAATATGGATAGAGGCTAATTGAAGAAACACCTATCAATAGTATGATTGGAGAGTTACTTAATTGAAGACATACTTATTGTTGGTATGATTTTAAGATCCATTGAAGGTATGATTTGAAGAACCTTAATAGTATGATTAAAGACTATTAAAGGTATGATTGAAGACTTGCCAAATTGGAGAGATACCTATTGTTGGTATGATTGACATGATTGATGGAAAATCTATTCTTGGGAAGATTTGAAGACCAAATTTGGGTGAATTGAAAATCAAGTTTGGAAAATTTTGTGAAGACGCACAAAGTCATACACCCTTTGCAAGGGGACTGCATCGTGAGAAGCTAAGGAGACAGGCTAGTTGCTAGTAGTCGAGATTGGGAGATCTGGCTGCATCAACTAGGACTAAGCATAACCAAGAGGTTGATGGGTCTTGAGGTCGCTTCATAACGGAACCAGAACTCAGTCAAGTTCGCAATCAAAGCCATGTTGCAAGTTCGATTGCAGCAAGAGTTGTAACTGCTAATTTTGGAAGATTCTAAAGTTAGTAGCTGCGGAGATTCTAAAAAAAGTATGGGTTATATTTGGGACGTTGAGGAGTCTAATATTATGGATGATGACCTGGGCTATAGCTTGAGTGGGCATTAGAGAATCCAGTGGGTTTCATATCCACCTTTAAGAGGTTGAGCTAAAAGTTTTGTACTTATGATTGTTACCTTTTTTTTAATGGATTGTTTATCTCCGGACTTGGCCCCCAAATATAGTTAAGTCGATGCCAAACTGGGTTACCAATTTTGTGCGTCTCTTTCTTTGGTTTGTGTGTGAGCTTTTTGAGAGTGTTTGAGTGTTCTTTAAACCACAAACTACACCAGTGAAACTAGCATCTTTTATACTTTATAAACCAATTTGTAAAATATTTACATGCCAAATGATTTTTTTTAAACTATTGATATTTACTAGTTCCGCCGATGTAGTTTGTGGTTTAGAGAACACTCAAATACTCATAGAAAGCTCACACAAAGCAAACAAGAAGGAGACACACAAGATTGGTAACCCAGTTCGGCATCCACTCGCCTACGTTTGGAGGGTCAAGCCTGGAGATAAACAATCCACTAAAAGAGGTGAAAATAAATGAGTACAAACACTTGTCACTCACTCTCTCAACAATAAAGGTCACTACCCTCTCTAGATTGTCTAATGCTCACATACTCTCCTCCACAAGAGACACACACAATCTTAGAGCAAAGTATCTTATATAGACGCCTCAACGCCCCAAATATAGCACATACCTCTTTTAGAATCTCCGCGGCTACTAATTTAAAAACCTTCTAAAATTAGTTGTTGCAACTCCTGTTGTAACATGAATTGCAACATGGCCCTGACTGCTGACTTGACTGAGTTCTGGTTAAGTTGCAAATGACCTCAAGATCCATCAAACTCCCAGTCATACTTAGTCCGAGTCGGTACAGCCCGATCTCCCGATCCTGACAACCGGGAATTAGCCTACCTCCTCAGTTCCTCACCACGCAGTCCCTCGCAAGGGGCGCACGTCTTTGTACGTCTTCACGAAACATTCCAAACTTGATCTTCAATTCATCCAAGTTTGGTCTTCAAATCTTCCCAAGAAAGATCTTCAATTAATCATCTCAATCATGCCAACAATAGACATGTCTTCAAATCTTACCCTTAATAGTCTTCCATCATACTTATTAAGGTTTATTCAAATCATACCTTCAATAGCCTTTAATCATACCATTGATAGGTATTTCCTCAATTTAGCTTCACCCATATTTAGTCTCCAATCAAATTTCTCTAAATATGGCCTTGTTATGATCTTGTCTTCAAGTTGTGACACATTACCAAAAATAGCTTCTCCAAATCTTCAAGATATTTGCCTCCAAGTAAAGACTCCTTGCCACGTCACTATGCTTTGCCATGTCATGAATTATGCCACATCACACAGGTTGCCACATCATCTTGACTATGCATCAAATCATGGCAATAATAGTGCAGTTGTACTAACAATATTAATTTGTGAAAAAAATGATATTTAAAAAAAATAAAAATCAAAAACCAAAGAAGAGAGAGAGAGAAAGAAAGAGAGAAGTAGAAGAGCAAGGATTTCATGGTGAGAGGAGAGGTTTTGAAAATGTTTAAAAAAATTGAAAATATAAAAATATTGTTTCCAGTTTTTTGAAAAAAAAAAAGGATTGTTGTCAAAATTTTTAAAAATAAAAACATGGTATCAATCATGTTTTTATTAGTTTTGTTTGCAAAACATAAAATTAAAAAAAAAATCGGCAACAATGTCAAATGACTCCTAAATGTTTATAAAATTTTTAATCCTAACTAAGTTTCTTACTTTTTGTGAAACATGCATGTAAGATGGACACTTATAACTGGATGAAGAGAGTATTATTCTTTATTTACAACAAATTCTTTGTATTAAATTACTTTTATTTATAGCAAAGCCTGTTATAAGTGGATAATATGGTCAACCATTGGATAGCCCAATGGTATAACACCAAAAGTGTAAGGGAGAGATCATGGGTTCAAATTCCTCCCCCGGCAGTATTGTTCCCTTGTACTGTTCATACACTATTCATCCGGGATTATTATACTATTCTTATACTATATATACACTGTATATCTGGGTTCCAGTATTGTTCGGTACTGTTTATATTCATAAAAAATGGTGCTTGTCGCCTATTATTCAAAAATGGATACTATAACACAAAAATTAGATAATATCAATAAAAATTCCTAATTAGTGATGAATTAATGAAAGATAAAGGCATAGAGCATGCACGGGACTTGGAATGAACTCCACCTCACTTAATTTTTGATATATATATACACTAGGCAAATTCTCTCCCTTTGCACTGATTTTCATAATCTTAAGAGTTTTAAACCAAAATTGTATATAGACATACAATGAAAACTGTGATTAAATAGTTTTATATAATAAAAACTATAAACATATCTAGTTTTTAAAATTTTCCTGGACATTTATTACCAAAATATATATATATAATTAATTAATTAATTTTTTTCAATTATTAATACCATGATTTAATTTAAACAAAAATTATTAAGAATTTGTTTTTTTCTTCAAGTTATTTAACTAACAAGTGGTAATGAATAATATATATTATATATCATAAAAATAGTTAATAATCCTACAATAATATTTAAAAATGTTTTCGTTAACTTATATTTACCTGAATGACTAATAATTATACTCCAAACAATATGCAAAGTGCTGGTATACTTTGTCCCATAAAATAAAAATATTTTTTTAATAATTATAATTGATTTAAAATATCTAATAAAACATTTAATTCAAACAAATAAATAAAATTAAGTTTTTCTCATTACTAATATCACATTTAATATAAACAAAACTAGACTTTAATTAAATGCGAAGCTCTTTCATACAAATTAATGATCACTACATCATACAATACCAAATATGGGCATCCGATCATACAATCCTTTTAATTGGACTACCTGGTTTCTTTTGTTAAATTCTAATCAACGGATGTTATGGGATCTAATTTCCAGAGCCATTATTTGGAATATATTGCTGGAAAGAAGGATTCTTATATTTCAATTACTTGCTTTATCTTTTCATAATGTTTCATCCAAAATTACTAATATGCTTCTCTTTTGCTTTTCCACAACTTCAGACCCTCAATAACATAAATTTAACAAAGCTTCGTAGAGAATCAAATGATACAGGGTGATGAGTTGCAAATGATACAGGGTAATGCAGACCCTCCCATAGCTCAGGAGTAATCAGCTCCTTCAGGTAGCTCGGGTAGACCTATGTCCCCAGACGGATGTCTTTGCCGACCCAATTGCTTTCTTTCTTTTTCTCTTCTTAGTCCCCTATTTGTTTTTTTTCCTCTCATCCTTCTTCTTGTACTGAGTGCCTCACTATTGGTGAGACCTCAGGTGTTCTATTTTTCTTGCTTTGGTGCTCGTTTTTTTTTTTCTGTGCTAGTCTCCTTCTATACTTATTGTTTCTAATAAAGTAGTGCTTTATTCATTTTTATAAAAAAAAAATTTGATATAATTTGAAGGAAACATTAGCATTGATGGACTGGTATAAAATGAAGATTGGTAATGCCACTTTATGGATTTTTTTATAAAAACTTTAGATTACTTTTTAAAAATGGTGATTGAGACAGACATGTAGTTCCTCTATATATATATATATATGCAACATGATATTGTAGGACAATTATATATATATATTCAAATTAACATAATGATCCTCAATGTTCCTTCTCATGGAGTAGTTGCTTGAGCTCTGGTCTTTACCATGTTCTTCCTGATCTTGTTCTTCTTCTTCTCATGTGGGAATCTCACAAACATTAGATTTCCTTTTCGTCTCAAAGATGATTCTCCCAACGGTGGAGATCCAAACTATGAGCTCACATGCGATCATCCCAACCGCACCATTCTCTCTCTACTCTCCATATACGTCTCCAATATCACATACTAATGATAAAGGCCATGTGGAAAACTCTGTTTATTGGCTTTTTAATTGAAAATGTGGTCAGAAAATCGCATCAATTAATAACTTGGTTAGCCTGTTTGGTGATTTTGGTCATCACAAATTTTTAGTTGAAAGGGAAACTGACTGAGTTATCTATTCAAATGAAGACTGCCAATACATGCACAAGCACTTGGAATTCCAATTAATTTGGAGACGTTTAAATTCCAACTGAAATAATAATAACTTCAAATAATGGACTTTTTTTAATATAAGATTTAGCACTTTTTCGTTTTATAATCGTTTTATTTATTTATTTTAAATAATGTTTTTATTTTTTTGCATTTTGTTGGAAGGAAGCATGTTTGTTTTAAGATACTTAAGCACAAATTTTTGGAAATAAATAAGAAAATTAGTTTCCCTAAACTCATACAAAATATAATTAAGAAAAAGTAATGCTTCACATGTACACATATTGACATACATATGAGCATACGTATATATATTATACAAAATATTTGAAAAAATAAATCTTTTAATTTATATATACATATAAATCACAAAATAAACTTGGCATTTCTCTCATTTTTATAAGCATCAAGATCTCAATGTGTTTAGCATCAAAATGTTTGTATTGATAAAATGCTTACAAGTAATAGACCTTAATCACATAACGTGTGATATAAAATTAGCATTTATATATTAAACAATAAAAATAAAAATTGTTAATGAAATAATATATATATATAGTCAACGATCTCTTGGTATATATGTGTTTTGCTGAAAAAATAAGTTCAAAAGTTAGCTTATTCAAGGTGAGACTACGTGTGTGCTGAGGTAATAAATTCACTCCCATGCACACGTATTAGAGTTTTATTTTAAAATATTTTTAAAAAAAATTATTTGCCAACCAGGTTTGACTGAGGACCATTTCCAAATATTTTTTAAAAAATCTTATTTGCCAACCAGCAGGTTTGACGGAGGGCCCTCTATAGATGAATGAGTCAATAACGCACAGCTATAACTTTATAACATGATCAGCCTTGTATATATATATATATATGCGTTGCATAGAGACGATTAAATTAAATACTTGTGCGATCGAGTTGTAACAAATATTGAAAGATAAAGACATGGCTTGTTCTTCTGCTGCTGCAGCAGCTTTGCTCTCTGCCATCCTCCTCCTGCTCTTGTTCTTCCTCTCTAGTACCACTCTTGTCACGGCAGGAGATCATTGTCCTTTATTTGTGTTGAATTTTTGCATTAAAAACATTTTATAACAAACACATTAAAAAAAGATTGTGACGCAATAAAGCAAAAGAGCCAACAATCAATAGGTCAATTGGTACCGAGTTTCTTGCGTAAGGCATTCGTTTCGGAGAGACCCGGGATCGAATCCCACTTCACGCAAGGTGTGTACACGGATCGGTGAGCGGTGCTCCCACGTGCACGTTCCTAACTTATCTTTAAATGGAGGGCGCTGGTCGTCTATTTGTAAAAAAAAAATAATAATAAAGCAAAAAAAAACTTTATCATAAAGTAATATAAAATATAATTAAAATAAATATTGTTTTGCTTTTTAAATTTGTTACAATATGCAACTTAATTTAGTTTTTCCTTTCAAACTATATTTATTGAATTACTAATATACCTAAATAAATTTTATGTACATAATAAAATTTATAAAATCTAAATTTTATGAATTTATTTTTAGATTTTTATTTAATATAAGAAATAACATAAAAAACGCATCAATGAGGCAATGGGGAGACTAGTAACTTAGCATAGTTGACTTAGAAGTCTTCAGATATTTAATGCAGAAGTGATGATGACAAAAATGACCTTGCATTAATTGTTGATATAAAAATTAATAAATAATAATAGCACAAGGACTTGAAAGGTATACTTAGCCGTCCAACTGAAATGAAGAAATAATAATAGCACAAGTCCAATTTGGAGGCGTTTAAATTCCAACATCTTGTGTTGAATTGAATATATATATATATATATATATATATATATATTATGTTTATAGCCTCTTTGGTTTTTTAGAATATTTTCATATTCTTATTTTTATTTAAAATATTTATCTTTCTAAATTACAAAAATAAGTTTTTAGAAATTATAAAATACCTTTTTTAAAAGTCATTATTTAAAAAAATTATAGCATATCTTATCTAATTTAAAGCTTAATTGACTTGAATGTCACCAGAGATTTAAGTAAAAAAGAAAATTACATAGCTGATTTGGAAGTTCTGAGAGACTTAATTAATTTGAAATAAATACTGACATTGAAATGACGTAAGTTCGAATGACAAATTACCAAGATGGTTTTGCATTATTAAAATGAAGACTATTAATATCACATTATGGAATTTTCTTTTCATAAGAATTTTATAATATCACGACATGGTGATTGAGACTTATACGTGTGTATATATATCAACATATGCAACATGATATTGTAGGAATCATCAGATTGATCGAGATACAACAATTATATATTCAATTAAACATGGTGATCCTTAATGTTCCTTCTCCTGCAGTAGTTCCTTCAGTTAAGCACTTTACCATCTTCTTCCTGATCTCGTTTTTCTTCTTTTCTAGTAGTACTCTTGTCTCCGTAGCAGCAGGAGATCATTGTGCTCCATCATCATGTGGGAACCTCACAAACATAAGATATCCTTTCCGTCTCAAAGATGATCCTTCCAACTGTGGCGATCCAAACTACGAGCTCACGTGTGATCATCTAAACCACACCATCCTCACTCTAAGCTCCCACAGCTACTACATCACCGATATTAAATACCTTAGCGATAAAAGCTTCATGATACACGTGAAGTATGTTGGAATGGAGAAGTACAACAACTTTAATAATGGCAGCTGCAGCCATATTCCCCTTCCGGCCTCTCCTCTCACACTATCTGATCAGATGAGGAGTAACAAGTACTATGATGTATTCGGATGGGTTACTTACGTGAATTGTTCAAAGGAAGTGAAGGACAACGTTTCCAAATACTATTACCGGCCTGTGCCTTGCTTGAGCAACAACAACTCCTTCATCTATCACATTGATCCTGATTATTATCGACTATATGAAGTTCACAACCTTAATTATGGAGTTTATGAAGTTCGCAACCTTATGCCTTCCTGCCGATTTCTTGCCATGTTTCCTGATAATAGTTATATTGATTGGTACTCGATAGACCAACAACCAACTGACATATTCAAGTTTCTAGACCAGGGCTTCACCCTTCGCAGCTTTTCAAAGTCAGCCTACAGCCCAGGTCTCCGACATTGCTTAAATGAGTCCTTAAGGTGAGTATTTATTTCCAACATGTGATTTTTTTCTTCTTCTTAAAACTCCTGCAAAATAGCTCAATTACTTAATTATCACCTCCACTCTGGTTCTAGTTTACTTGACGCTGGGAACAAATTTTTTTTTTTAATGTTTAAATTTCGATGAAAATGAATTATTTTTAATTTTTATGAAAATATCCTTTGTAATGTATTATATCGTTTATATATATATATATATATTAGATATGGAATATGAGATTACATTTGATCTGTTTTTAATAAAAAAAAAATCATAATTATTGCTTCATTAAAAATATTTATATATTCATTTAAAAAACTATTTTTTCTTATAATATTTATAATTATATATGTGTGTATATATAATTTTATAGACTACTAAAACAATACACAAGAATAGGGGTTAAAAAAAACAGTCATTTTAACACTAGTTAAATCATCAAAAATTGTTGGGAGGTGTGGCAAGTAATTTTACTATTTGTCAAGAGTGGCAAGTATATACCTCTCCCAAATGAGTATGCGAATGTGTATATGTTATTTCTACTTGCATGTCATATAATTAGTGGGTTAATACTAACCATTCTTTGTCGCAGGGAAAATTATCAGTATATCACCTATGATAAACATTCAATCAAACGATGGATTGAAGTAATTGCATTGGGAATAGAGTCACATTTTCTAGGCTGCATAGATGTCTATGACCATAATCGAAAGCATTACTATCGTGTGATATCAATTATATATATCGTGGTGATATTGTTGCAAATTGTCAAAGCCCTAGTAGGTATAAATCAAACTTCTCTAATCTAATTTCAATAGTTTTTAATAGTTTCATAAGATTAATTTCTATTTATAAAATTTTTCTTTCTTGGCCAAGAGATATATAAATATCAGTTTATAACTTATTTTAGTTATGCTTATTTGACAGTGTTTGCAGTGTTGGGAAGATGTGTATTTGCGCCACTAACTGTATATGCTTTCCTTTCTTACAAATTGTACCAAATAATGTCATATGTTGATAATGTGGAAAAATTCTTGAGGAACCAACAAACCCTTGTACCAACTCGGTATTCATACACTGACATCATTACCATGACCAACAACTTCAAAGAGAAGCTAGGCCAAGGTGGATTTGGTTCCGTCTTTAAAGGGCGACTTCCTTGGGACCGTCTTGTTGCTATCAAGATGTTGACAAATTCTAAATACAATGCCGGTGAAGATTTCATCAATGAAGTTTCGACCATTGGTAGGATTCACCATATAAACGTCGTGAAATTGATTGGTTTTTGTTCAGATGGCACACAAAGAGCTCTGGTGTATGAGTACATGCCTAACGGTTCCCTTGATAAGTTTATCTTCTCATCTAGCAATGTTCCCAACCACAAATTCTCTCTAGACAAACTAATTGATATCGCATTGGGAGTTGCTCGGGGACTTGATTATCTACATAAAGGATGCAATATGCAAATTTTACATTTTGACATCAAACCGCATAACATTCTTTTAGACCATAACTTTAATCCAAAAGTTTCTGATTTTGGTTTGGCAAAACTATATCCAAAGAACAATAGCTTGGTATCACTCAGTGTTGCAAGAGGAACTATAGGATATATTGCTCCAGAATTAATATCGAGAAGCTTTGGTGTTATCTCTCACAAGTGTGATGTTTATAGTTTTGGTATGCTACTCTTAGAAATGGCTGGTGGAAGAAGAAATTCAGATCCAAAAGCAGAGAATACAAGCCAAGTTTACTATCCTTCATGGATTTATGATAAACTTATTGAAGATACAATTGAGTCTAATGTGGTAGAAATGGACACAACTATTGAAATCAATGAAAGAGAGAAGAAATTATCCATGATAGGCTTGTGGTGCATACAGATAAGACCATCGGATCGGCCATCCATGTGCAAAGTTATAGAGATGTTAGAAAGTGACATGAGTAGCTTGCAGATGCCACCCAAGCCATTCTTTTCAGAACCGACTTAAATATCTTCAAAAGTGTCATACTTAAACACCAATGATGGTGAACTGACTACCATTTCTGAAGACATTGATAAGTTAAATTAATGAGATTTTTCTTTTTAGTATTGTATGGCTATTAGTATTTTGTGATCTTATAAAAACATGCAATTGGAAACAATAGCATATGTATTGACTAGTTTTTGTAAACTAATATTATATAAGTATTAATTCAATTATGCATACTTGATTCTTGTTTGTTTAACTAATCAAACTAATATTACAGGATTGCTTGATGTTTTTTTTTAATGTAAGCATTGGATTTTTTGGTAGAAAGACTTTGATAAGGAACTTTACCATGAGAATCAATTAGAAAGATAATTGAAAGCAATAGTAATAAGGATGAAATGAAGATCTATACTAAACACGTATGCACTTGGTAGTCTAATTTGGAGAAGCTTATTTCCAAGCTCAAATGTGAAGATTATATATATATATATATATATGTGTGTGTGTGTTAGTTACGGAGGGCTAGTTATGTGTTATTTTTTTTTAAGCTAAACTCACTAGTAATGAAATCACAAACACACAATCAAGCATGCAAGAAAGAGACACACGATATGGTTACCTAGTTCAGCTCATCCTTGCCTACATCTGGGGGGCAAAGCCCTGAAAAATAATCCACTAAAAGTGGTTAGATATAAAGAGTACAAACACCCTCTCTCACTCACACAATGACAAAAATCCTCTTAAGAATTCCCGATGCCCACTCTCCTCAACTCTCACGAAAGGGTCTATTTCACGTAGCTCATCCTAAATCTTCTACAAGGTATCTTATATAGACGCACTTACATCCCAACAGATCTTTTAGACTTCTCTGCGGCTTCCTAATTTAGACACCTTCCAAAGTTAAATGTTGCAATTCCTAGTTGCAACATTACCCATCTTGCTGAACCTGACTGAGTTCTTGCCAAGTTACAATTGAACTTGTGACACCTTCAACCCTCCTGGTTCCTTCAGTTCGCTTCGTAGCAGTTGACTTGTCTCAAGCTTCTCTTGCCTGCAACCGCTTTTTTCCTCATATCATTTTAGCAAGTCCCTTTCCCAAGGGTTGCACTCACCAAGGCGCGAACAACCATCTCACCAAAGATGGCTACCAAAGATCTCCTGATCTTCTTTCCAAACTTGGTCCAAGTTTGGTTTTCAATTATGATCTTCATTCGATCCATCAATATATTGTTACTAAACTTGTTCTCCTTTTATCCAAGTTTAGCCTTTAATATCTTCCAATCATAATCTCCAATCATCCATGCATGGGTCTTCAAATCTTCAATCAATCTTCAACTAATCTTCAATTAATCAATCTTCAATCAAATTTATGATTAGTCTCCTTGAATAGCTCCGCCCATAATTAGCATTCTTCCTATCTTATGCTCTATGCAATCTTCAGGATAACCTTTGCCAATCAACTAATTAATCCTCTCTTTAAAAATAGATCTCTTATATAAGGAGCTTGCAAAGATATGATTTATCATCCCGGATCTTACCAAAGATAGATAAAATCATACGTAAAATAAAACTATCTCTTCAAGAGAGATCCTTTTACCTTTAAGCTCTTTTCAAAAATTGTTAATCATGTGAACAAACGAGAATAATTTCTCTTAAACATAATCTTCCATCATGATCTTCTAGTTCTCTTGTCTTTATGTGCCATGTCACCATGCACTTGTCACAACATCATCCTTCTCACTTCTCATTTTTGCCCAATCATCATTGTCATGTCACATTCTTTTGCCATGTCACCTTTTAGCTTGTCGCATAATGCTAATTCAAGTTTCTAGTCCTAACAATATAGATATAATTCAAGAACACTTTTTATATTTTCATTTTCTAAAATATAATTTTTTATTTTAAAAAATCTTATTTATTTTGTATATTTCAAAAACAAGTTTTTAATAAATGAAAGCAAAAAAATTACTTTATTATAAAGTAATATAAAATATAGTTAAAATAAATATTGCTTTGCTTTTTAATTTTTTTACAATATGCAACTTAATTTAGTTTTTCTTTTCAAACTATATTTATTGAATTAGTAATATACCTAGAAATAAATTTTATGTATGTATAAAATTTATAAGATCTAAGTCTTATGGATTTATTAATTTTAACCTTTTTCATTTAATATAAGAAAAAACACACAAAAAAAAAAAACACATCAATGGGGAATGGAGAGACTTGGCAATTTTCTTAGAAGTCTTCATAGATTTAATGCAGAAGTAATGGTGACAGAGATGGGCTTGCATTACTGTTGAGATGAAGATTAATAAATAATAAAAGCACAAGGACTTGAAAACCAACTTAGTAGTCCAACCGAAATGAAGACTAGTAGTAAGCACTTGGAAGTCCAATTTGGATGCGTTTGAATTCCAATCTCTTGTGCTGAATCGTAATAACTTCAAGTTATGGATACTTTTTTTTCATAAAACGTTTACGGCTGTTAAGTCTGATGACGAGAATTGGCATTATATGACAAGCCAAGTGGTGACATGGCATGAGGATGATGACGTGGCTAGAGATGACTCATCAAAGGAAAATGTGATGATGTGGCAAAGGATGATGTCATGACATGTGATGAAGATCTAGGTGCAGATTTTATGAAGATCTAGGTGGACATGTGATGAAGATCAAGGTTGGAGATTTTATTTAGTAGATATTCCTCTCAATACAATCATGTGATGATAAACTATTTTTGGAAAGTGCATCAAGACTATAGGATCTCTTCAAGAAAGGTAAGTTTTATTTTAGGTATAATTGTCTATCCTTGGTAAGATCCGGGATGACAATCCATATCTTTGATAGAGCTCCTTTTTAGAAAGATCTATTTGAAGAGAGAGGAATATTTTATTATTGGCAAGATTTCAATATCATGAAGATTATATGAAAGATACAAGTTAAACTTGGTATGAAGCTATTAGAAGGCACAAGATTTAGTTTGGTGTGAAGCTATTTGAAGACACAAACTAAATAAGGTAAAGACATGCCAAGGAGATCATCACGACCATATTTAGCATCACTAATTGAAGAAAGATCCAAGAGCTATCTATGGGCGGTACTATTTATGGAGACTAGTCATGTGAGGAGATTGATTGAAGATTGCATGAGATATGATTAGAGATTTGGAGATCCAAGCATGGATGATTGAAGATCATGCTTGAAGATATCGAAAGCTAAACTTAGATGAAGACAAGATCAAGTTTAGTAACAATATTTCCATGTGCCAAAAGAAGATCATTTGGAAGACCAAACTTGGGCCAAGTTTGGAAAGGAAGATCGGGAGATCTTTGGTGGCTATCTTCGGTGAGATGGTCACGTGTGCCTTGGTGGGCACGTCCCTCGGGAGAGGGAGATCTTCTGAAGTGACGTGAGGAATGAAGCAGCTGCAAGCAGGAGGAGCTCGGGTAGAGTCAACTGCTACGAGACGGACTGAAGGAACTGGGAGATTGAAGATCGCAAATTCGGGTGCATCAAGCTAGAACTCAGTCATGTTCAGTAAGGTGGGTCATGTTGCAACTAGGTGTTGCAACATCTAACTTTGGAAGGTGTCAAGTAAAGCTGTGGAGAATTTTTAAAAGAGGTAACTTTGTGGACGCCGGTAGCTCTATATAAGACATCCCTGCTCAAGATTTAGGGATGGAGCCAACGAGTGAGAAAAATCTTCGGTGAGAGTTGAGAGTGTGCCGCTGGGCAATCTCTGAGAGGATATTCTTTGTATTGAGAGAGTGAGAGAGTGTTGTACTCTTGTTCTTATATCTCTTTTGAGTGGATTGTTTCTCCGGGGCTCGCCCTCGGATGTAGTGCAAGGTAGCCTGAACCCAGGGTTACTAATTTGCTTGTCTCCTTTATCTTGCTTTGATTGTGTGTGAGTGTTTTATTCCTTGGGTGAGTTTTTGAGTGAACTTAGCACATCACACCCTCATCGGAACCATCAACGGCCTCTTGATTTGTAAATCTCTTTTTTAATATTCTTTTAAAGATATTATTTTTGTTTTCTTGTATTTTACTGAAAAGAAAATAAGTTTTTTTAATATATTTAAGAGCAATATTTTAGAAATAAAAACAAAATTACAATCCTATAATATAAGTGCTAGCCATCTAACGGTATTGACCCCTTTATAAAAAGCAAGTGTTAGATATTTAAGATGCTCAAGTTTAAGTTTTACTAGATGCAGTGGTGATAACAGGTCCCCGGTTATGTCTATGCGTGCTTGTTGTCCAAACCCTGTGTGGTTAGATGAAGATGCTCAAATGGAGTGGTTAATTCCTCATTTGTGCACATACCCTTGATGTATATAGCATTTATCATTTTTGTCAAACCCAAAGAAAAACTTACTATAAACTCATAAAAAATATAGTTAGACAAACATTGTTTCACACTTAGTTTATTCATGTATGATACAATAATTATATCCATACATAATTGTAAAAACAACATGAGTTTTACATACTGGTACACTTTGCCTTTAAACATCAACCCCCTATAATCAAGCCCTACCGATTCCGCCATTATTTGATATATAAAATGTTTATTGCCTCTTTGGTTTTTTTATGAAAAATTTTGTTCATAGACTATATAAATACAAGTTTTATAAGAAAATTGAAATATAATAATTAATTTTTTTAATTAGTGGATTTTTTTACTTAATTAGTTCAATATATATATTTTTTAATTATCATATGATCTCTATTTCTTTTTTAAATCGAATTGTCAAACATAAGAAAGAAACGGAATTTCTATCAAAAGGAAACACATATCATGCATACGGAATGATGTATGACATGTGGAAAACTTTTTTATTGACTTTAATTAAATTTGAAATGTAGTGAGAAAAATTGTATCAATTAATAACTTAAATTTTTTAGGGACTAAGAAGTCACCCGAGATTTAATTAATTTGAAATATCAAAGAGATGGTGTTGCGTTATTCAATACTGTTGAAGTCCAATTTGGAGACGGTTAATTTCCGAGTCAAATGGTGAAATGAAACTATGATAATAATATCATGTTATAGAATTATATATATATATATATATATATATATATAATGTACATCGCATCGCCTCTTTGGCTTTTTTATAAAAAGTCTTTTTCTTGGACAATATAAATGCAAGTTTATAAGAAAATTGAAATATAATAATTATTCTTTTAATTCGTAGATATTTTATTCACTTTTATTAATATATAATTGGAATATAAAAAATACGGTTTATTCACTTTTATTAATTAAAATTTCTTTAGTATTTTATTAATTTAAGCTTTGGTTTCTCTATATTTCTTTTTATATATTTTTCTATTTTATTATAATAAATGTTTTTAGTTTTATTAAAGAAAATAAAACTTATATAGTTGACTTGAAAGTCATTTGGCATTTAATCTGAAATAAATACTAGCTAACATTGAAATGAAATGAAGATGACCAATTGTGGTTGAAATGAAGATTAATAACACGCGCACAAAGACTTTGAAAGTTCAACTTGGCAGTCTAACTGAATTAATATATATATATATATATATATTAACTTTTAAAAAAAGCGAATAATATCAAGTTATATATGTGTTTTTCTTTTTTACAAAGCCTTTAAAATTTTATGATTGGCAAATGAGACGCACACATGTAACATAATATATTTAAGGCAAAACTGCAGTATGATATTGTAGAAATGTAAACAATTATGTATTCAAGTGCATGATGAATCTTCCTCCTTCACCTGCTGTAGTTCTTCCTTCAGCTCTGCTCTCTGCCATTTTATCTTGTTCTTCTTCTTTGGTAGTAGTACTCTTGTCTCTGCAGCAGGAGATTATTGTGCTCCATCATCATGTGGGAACCTCACAAACATTAGACTGTTGAGGTTTGGATGTCGAATGAGAGAAAGAGAGCAGGTGTTCGACGAAATGCCAAAGGGTTCTCAAAGCATTCAGTCAACAAGTCAAGAGATAAGTGGGAGACAAAGTAAATTACACAGCCAATCAACCTTCTCCACTAGCATTGAGAAACATACATAATAATACAGACGAGGGAACAGATAGCTTAAAAACCATTGGACAGTGACACTGCAGCATGCCCATTGGTCACAAAACAATCTTGACTAACACCACCATTGGCCCAACACTGAAACCCAAAAGATTTTATATTAAAGTATTAATACACCCAAAAGAGAGACTTTTCAACTGCTTTAACTCAGCATCCATGCCCTGCTAATTCCTAATTCAGCATGCGTATGGTTCGCCATTCTCCAGCAATACAGCGCCATACTTGACCCCATCTTTGATAAGTGGGAGTTTTTATGCATCCATACTTAATTTTCTCTTATCTTTTAATTTTTGAGAACAAAAAATACACCAATCAACATTGATAATACGCCTTTTTAAATTAAAAAACATATTGTTTTCAACTATATTTATATTTAACTAATGTTGAAATATCTAAACAAAGTATGAAATTGTAAAAGTTTTATGGATGAAAAAAAAAAAGAAAGTCCAACACTAAAAATCCGACATGTGACATTACACCATTAATTTATTTTATTTTCATAATGACTTGGCATAACATTCACATCAAATGCTAAAAATAAATAAGTAAATAAATAAATAAATTTTTATCAAATACTAATAAAACATAAGTTGCATCCTCAATGTGCACATCTTCTGAAAAATCAATAATTTCAAAAGTATACAAATTTCTTTTTTTCCTTGACTATACACTTGGGCTAAGTTTTAACTGGGCCTGTCCTTAGTTTTGGGCATATGGTGTTGGGTACAAATAGATCTTTATTAAACTTTGTTTGGGTTGGCCTGTTTGGATTTCTTTTTCTTCTTCTGTGAAATAATATAAAAGTTTCAATTAAAACAAATAATATTACATCAAAAATTATTTAAAAAAATCTTTCACTTCGATTTTTTTTTAATTTTACATAACTTCAAATAAATTTGCATTCATTATATTTTATCCTTTATTCACGACAAATTCTATGTATTAAATTATTTTTTATTTATAACAAATTAACAAGGCAGGTTAAAAGTGGATACTATAACACAAAAATTAGATAATATCAATAGAACTTCCTAATTATTGATCAATTTATATATAAAAAGATAAAGCATGCACGTCAGTTAAAATGAACTGCACCTTTCTTAATTTTGGATATATATATATATATATAATAAATGCGGACAAATTAAAGATCTACGTAGCTTTTTAATAGTAGCTTGTGCATGGCTTTTTGTGTTGTGGAGGGTGGCCATGAATCATCACAATGTTTCTACTCTTTTAGCTTTCTCTCAAAGTCCTTGTATTATATATATATAAATAATAATTGGATAGCCACTTTTATTTATGCTTCTTCATTTTATGTATTTAAAGAAAGTTGGAACTATTTGTATTACTATGGGGGAATTTGAGAATAAAGAGCGGTCCTTAAGTCCACTTATGGATGAATTTTTTTTAATAAAATTGTTAGTTATTGTTTATTTTATCATATAAACAGTTAAATTACTTTGTATGTTTACTTCTATAAAGTGAAATATGAAAAACAAAATCTTTTTTTAAGAAAATATTTATAAAATATTTTATCTTTTATGAGGCACAATAATTTTCTTTTTTTAGATCTTGAAGAGAAATATTGTAACTAGAATGAAATAAAAACATTGAATTTCTTTACTTTAGAAGAAAATGGAATTTGTCTTGCCAATGGCCTTAAGATGAATTGGCACTTGGTCCCCCATGAGGTATTTTCTCTTCAGCACAATTAGATGTGACGTCGTTGCCTATTTGTCAAAAAAAAAAAAAAAAAAATTATTCATTTTATATAGTTTTGCGTTTTAAATGGGATATAATATTTTTATTTTTAACATAATATGATTCACTAATAAGTAGATAAATATTTTCATTTTCATATAATATCAAATTTAGTTTAAAATAATTAGGTATATAATATATATTATTAATATATATATATATATTGTATGCATGTGTTGGAATATGCCAATAACCTCTTCGTCTGTTAGTATTAAATCTCTTCTATAGGATATTTATATTCGGTTGCCTCCTAGTATCTATTCTTTTATATATAATATTTATATCCCATAAAAAATGTGTTTGAATTTTAATTCTCATAAAATGAATATATATATAATATAATATTGGAATATATGTTTCGAGAATGATATACGGATTAAAAAGGCAGGAGGAGCTTGCGAGGCGGATTGCAATTAAAACAGATTATATTGACAATTAATGAGTTGTAGTCTATGGCCCTTTTTCCATGTCATTTGATAAAAAATAAACAGTATTCAGTATTTTTTTTAATCAAAATAAATAAATAAATAATTCTATTTGATCATAATAGCGAAATCAGGCCACTAAACTTTTGGCTTATTTTCACTTTCGATCAACGAACTTTCAATTCTAGATCATCGCCACTCAACCTTAATTCGATTTCAACCGACGATAAATCACGTTAATTCTCAACCCTAATCGAATATAATTTGCATCTAAAAATCCAAACCGCCTTCCCCACGACACATTATTAGTCTATTGTAGCCTCTGTCCACGCCATCTAAAAACAACATCATCATCCATTCATGTTGTCGAAATCCCTCGATTTAAGGAACCCGTTTGAAATCAAATTAAAATCGAGCCGATCAAACTGATCACAAATCAGTCAACGATCAAAAGCCGAAACGAGTCCCAAAAGCTTAAATGACCTACATCATTTCACTCCTATAAATATATGGGCTCCCGACCAGCGACACTAGTGTCAAGCTTCCTATCATCACACTTCTACTTTTTTTTCCCTTTATTATTTTTTTTATAGATTATAAATAAAATATCTTATAAATCCTTTATCACATTTTTTTTTTTAATAAAGTGGACTCCTTTATCACATTTGGTCACTATTTTTTGTGGTTTCAATTTTATTAATTGAATTTATACTTTTAAATTTACTGCAAATGTGCATTTTTTTTTCTTTTAATTCAAACAAGTGCTATTTGGTATTTATTGAACTAGTAATTCACCCACAAATAAATTTCATGCATGAATGAATTTTCTTTTTAAATTTAACTTTTATTTATTCATAGATATTTTATGTAATTAATCTATAATTTTTATTATTTTTTTATCTATGTCTGTTTTAGTAAGATATCTTTATCTTTTTTTGGAGTTACCTTTTCACCTGATAATTACCAAAAAAATAATTTAAATTAAAATCTTTAAATGGCTTTAACCTAGGAGCTATAGTTACTTCCCCCTCTTTTTTCCCCTATAATTTTCATGCTTTTATCTTGTTTTAACTCAACTTTTATAATAAAAATTGGAACGCAAGAAGAAATTGAAACCAATTTGGAATGTGGAGAAGGTTGTGGAGAAATTTCTAATCACAAGACTTGAAAGTCAATTGATACCTTCACCTTCGTTAGTTGACTTGGAAGTCAAGAGAGAATTAATTATTTAAAAGCAATACTGACAAGTTGCCTTGCATATATATATATATATATATATATATTATTGACATGAAGACTCTAAGTCTTCGCACAAGCACTCCCAAAGTCCAGTTTGGAGGCGCTTAAATTCCAACCTTTGGTAGATATTAATTATTCCAACCTTTGGTATATTTTTATTTAAAAAAAATATTTTATATATATTTTTAGGTAGAATTACAAAAATTAACTAAACTATCCACCAGCTTCCTATTTTTGGTCACTAAACATTCTATTTTGGGTCACTAAAACTTATAAATTGCTTTCAATTTGGTCACATCGACGCTAACGCCGTTAACGCTATCTCGACGTAGTTTTTAGCCCACGTAAGCAAATCTTTACCACGCCAGCACAACAATTAAAAACCTATCTTCCTTACTTTCTTCTTCTTTCTTCCTTTCTTCCCTTTCTCAAAACCTCTCTCAAAACGCCAAACATGTTCAACATCCCACACCCATCACCAATGCAACAGCAAACTCTCCATCTCCATCTCCTCTCTCCTCTCCTTCCCTTCATTCACATGCAGCACATGCCCATGCAATTCCATGACATAACCCTCCATCAACTCACTACCCCATCTCTACCTTCTTCTTCTTCACCTTCTCCTCACTCCTTCCCTCTCTTCTCTTGCCACCACCTCCATCCCACCAACATCACCAACCATTCCCATTCCCTCAACTCTCTCCTCCTTCGCGACCAACTCCGCATCCCCTCCCTAACTCATCTTCTCTCCTCCTACCACATTTTTGACTTCTCCTTCTCCATAACTTCCGGCCTCAACCTTGGCCACGGTGAATTCTTCATCCGTCATCGAGCCGTCCCCTCCTCGTCCTCAATACCTCATCCTCGACTCCGGCAAAGAATGTTCTCGGTTTCAATGTCTTCCATGCTCCCAATGCTACTCCCAATCTGACCCATGGTAAAATTAAAAAAGAATAGTACTTTTACCGGTACGCTGATGCCATGGCAAGAGGAAGAACATGGTTAGCCTTGCTAACATGGTTAACTCTATTTAAAAGAGAAAGGGAAAGGAAGAAGAAGAAGAAATAAGAAAGAAGAAGAAAATAAGATAGGTAATTCTGTCGACGATGGTGAAATCGCGTGCCGTGACACATGCGATCGCCAGATCGGCGTTAACGGCCATGTCGATGTAAAACGAAAGCAATTTATAAGTTTAGTACTAAAAATAGAATGTCTTAGTGACCAAAATAGGAACTAGTGGATAGTTCAGTGACTAATTTTGTAATTTACCCTATTTTTTATGGAAAGAAACATGTTTATTTTAATATATTTAAAAATAAGTTTTTAGAAATAGAAACAAAAAGGATGACTTTCCTATGAACTCTTACAAAATATACTTCCAAAACCATCCCCTATAATAGGCCAATTAATATATTTATTATATACTGAATTAATGATCAGTAACAGAGATCATATACATATATATATTTTTTTAATACATTTGTGTAATCACCTATTTTATAAGAATTATTGTAGAAAAGAAGTTTTTAAATGTGTTCATAATTTTCTCATTTCTAGGTCATGGGGAGATGAGTCCACGTACATTGGTATAGCAACAACCATCATGGATTAATTTGGAAGAAAAATAGTACAGGTGGAGGTGGTCTTGCATTATTGAAATGAAGATTTTTATGAATGACATGCAGACCTCTCTCTCTATTTATATGTATATTAATATATATATCTGTGTGTGTGCGCGCGTGTGTAACATTATATATATATATATATATAGAAATGATCAGAAATAGATAGCAACCATTCAAACATGATGATAATTCTTCCTTCTCCTCTGCTCTCTGCCATTTTCCTCCTCATCTTGTTCTTCTTCTTTGGTAGTAGTACTCTTGTCTCTGCAGTAGGAGATTTTTGCCGTTCATCATCATGTGGGAACCTCACAAACATTAGATATCCTTTCCGTCTCAAAGATGATCCACCCAACTGTGGAGATTCAAACTACGAGCTCACCTGTGATCATATGAACCGCACCATCCTCACTTTACTCTCCCGTAACTACTCCATCACCAATATCACATTCCAAGATTACTTCAGCGGTTATGTCTACTACCAAATACAACTGATGGATATTGACATGGTGAAGTACAACAAGGCCAGTTGCCATCTTCCCCTTAATTCCTCTAATCTGACAGTCTCTAAGCTGAAGAATATCAGTAGATTCAGTACCCATTATGTAATGGAATACGGATGGGTTACTTTGGTTAACTGCTCAAATGAAGTGAAGAACAAGTCCGACTACTACTGGCCTGTGCCTTGTTTGAGCCACAACAACAACTACTTCATCTATCTTGTCCGTCCTCCTATTTGTTCTCCTTATGTAGCATTTCAAGTTGGAAACCTTATGCGTTCCTGCCGCTTTCTTGCCATGCTTCCTGATCATGGTAATTGGTACTCGTCAGGAAAATCGCCAACTGACATAGTTGAGTTTCTAGCCCAAGGGTTCACCCTCGTGGGGAGAATTGCGAGGCCAGAAATCATCCGATTTTGCTTCAGACAATCGTTAAGGTGAGCATCTGTTTCAGGGAGTATGTTTTTACTTACCACCCCTGCAAAATAGCATAGTTATTTATCCTATATATCTATGGATAAGCAGATAAACAAAGTGTAAGTGAGTTATATATATATATATATATATATATATATATATATATATATATATATATATATATATATATATATAACTCTTAAAGGGTTTAACCCTTTAATATATATATATATATATGAGAGATTTGGAATTTTTTTTTTTACTTTTTTAGAACGTATAAAATTTAAAATTATCATGTATTTATATATAAAAATATACTAAAAAAATAAATAATCGGATTGGATTCGGTTATCCGATTTTTAATTTCTCGTGATCTAGATCCAACCCGGTTTTATCTAAAAAAAATTGGGTCGGGTACCCGTTTTTTTTTTATTTTATTGGATACCCAAAAAATTCATCTCAAAAATTCAGATACCGGATCGGATCATTGGATCCGGACTTTTTTGCTCACCCCTACCTTTGGCAACCCTATTGGTTTTTTCCTTTTTTTTTTTAATACTTGTTAATATATTTTCACTTATAATTTTTTTGGTAAAAACATAAAATATGATTTTAGAACCAAATTTAATAAAAAATCATCATGATTTCTTCATTAAAATTATTTATATATATGTACTACTATTTTGCATAAAACCCTATGTTTTATTTATAAAAGCAATTGTAGATCTCATATCTTGCTAAATATATATATATATATATATACACATATAACCAAAGGAGTAAAAACAAAAAGTCATTTTAGCCCTACCTAATATAGTTGTTAAAAGTAACTCCTAAAAATGACAAGTACTATTTGAAAAGTCAAGGGTTAGTAAACTATTTTTCTATTTTTTAACAGCAGCAAGTTAAAAATTAACTCCTCCAAAATAGCATTTGAGTGTGTTATATTGACAAACATAACACACATTGGATTAATGACAACAGTTCGATTTTTGTGGCAGATTTACATACAAAGATATCATCACTCATAGAAATTCAACAAGGCGACTGATTCCGTTGATTGTATTGGGTATAGAGCAAAACTTTTTTGAATGCATAGCAACGAGAAACCTTCTTTTGAAGCATTACTATCAGGTGAAATCAATTGCCTACATCATCGTCGTATTGTTGCAAATTGCCAAAGCATTGATAGGTATAAATCAAACCTTTTTAAACCTCATTTCATGATGTCTAATAGTTTCTCACTATCAATTTTTTTTGGAAGGGGAAAGGATATAAAAAATGTATGCTTATATCTTAGTTTTAGTTTTCCTTAATTATTTGACAGCAATTGCAATAACTAAGTTTTCCTTAATTATTCAACAGTGTTTGCAGTGTTGGGAAGATGTGTATTTGCGCCACTAACTATATATGCTTTCATTTCTTACAAATTGCACCAAATGATGATATCCGTCGATATTGTGGAGAAATTTTTGAGGAACCAACAAACTCTTGTACCAACTCGGTATTCATACATTGACATCATTGCTATGACTGGCCACTTCAAGGAGAAATTAGGCCAAGGAGGATTTGGTTCTGTCTTTAAAGGCCGACTTCCTTGGGACAGGCTTGTTGCTATTAAGATGTTGACAAATTCTAAGTACAATGCCGGTGAAGATTTCATCAATGAAGTTTCGACCATTGGTACGATTCACCATATAAATGTCGTAAAACTGATTGGTTTTTGCTCAGATGGCACGCAGAGAGCTTTGGTGTATGAGTACATGCCTAATGGTTCCCTTGATAAGTTTATCTTCTCATCCAACAGTGGTCCCAACCACAAATTCTCCCTAGACAAATTAATTGATATCGCATTGGGAGTTGCTCGGGGACTTGATTATCTACACAAAGGATGTGATATGCAAATTTTACATTTTGACATCAAACCCCATAACATTCTTTTAGACCATAACTTTAATCCAAAAGTTTCTGATTTTGGCCTCGCAAAACTATATCCAAAGAATTATAGTTTGGTATCACTCAGTCTTGCAAGAGGAACAATAGGATATATTGCTCCAGAATTAATATCGAGAAGTTTTGGTGTTATCTCTCACAAGTGTGATGTTTATAGCTTTGGTATGTTACTCTTAGAAATGGCCGGTGGGAGAAGGAATTCAGATCCAAGAGCAGAGAATATAAGCCAAGTTTACTATCCTTCATGGATTTATGATAAACTTATTGAAGATGCAATTGAGCATAATGTGGTAGAAATGGATACCAACATTGTAATTGATGAAAGAGAGAAAAAATTATGCTTGATAGGCTTGTGGTGTATACAAATGAGGCCATCAGATCGCCCTTCCATGTTTAAAGTGATTGAGATGTTAGAAGGAGATGTTAATAGTTTACAAATGCCACCCAAGCCATTCTTTTCAGAACCACATCAAATACCTTCAAAGGTGCCACACTTGAATACCGATGATGGAGAACTGACTACCATTTCTGAAGATGATGATGAGCTAAATTAAGGAGTGTTTTTTTTTTCTTGGTATTGTGTGATTTTAATGTTATAAGATTTTATAAAAACATATAATTGGAAACGATAACATATCAATTGGCCTGTTTATGTCAACTAATATTATATAAATATCAATTTAATTATGCATGCTTGATTCTTATTTTTTTAATTGATCAAACTAATATTACAATTTTGCTTGATGTATTTTTTTTTAAAAATGTAATCATTGAATTTATCAGTAAAAAAAACTTTGTCAAATTACTTAACCATGAGAGCCGATTAGAAAGATGATTGAAATTAAGTAATAGTGATGAGGATGGTCTTACATTAATGAAATGAAGACCTATGCTAAACGTGCACGTGTCCAATTTCAAGAAGCTTATTTCCAAGCTCAAATGTGAACAGCAGCAATAATATCAACAAGACTCAAACATATTTGACATGATTGAAAGAAAACAACCATACAAAACCAGGGGCTAAAACCGAGCTTCGATGGTTTTACAATAATGAGAAAGTAATAAAAGAAAATAGGCACACAAAACCAGGAGCCAAAACCATGGTCTCTCGTGGTTTTTACATAGTAAAATAAAGGCTAGAGTTTAGCCTTCTATCATATTCTCCAGATTATGTTCACCGATCTCATCAAGTCCTTGTCGAGATCCTGCAGAGTTTGTTGAGGCTACCATTAATTCTTCAGAGGGTATACTTACCCTAAATAATCTCCAAAATTATATACTTTAGTCCATGTATAAATCCTTTTCCTATGATATTCGATTGTAGGCATCTTAGAAATCATTTAATTAAGTCCAAAAGTATGACTTTTTTTTTGGTACTTACTCATAGATCAAAACAAATATAGGTTAAAAACTAAACAAATAATGCAATCATTCAGCTTTCAAATACTTACAAATCTATTACCATTCTCACTTATTTAATTAAGCTCAAAACCGTATGACTTTTTTGTACTTATAGATCATAACAAATATAGGTTAACATTTCTAATTGGGACATTGAAGTTAAAAACTACTGTTAGAGCATCTAGCCTTTCAACTTATGGTTAACCTTTGTCATTTTAAAAAGTCAAAATTGACTGTTTGAGCATATTGATTAAATAAGTTACAAATTGGTTGGGTGGGTGGTGTTGTTAGGGGTGTCAAACTGGGCAGCTGCCTGCACTGAGTTGGGCTCGTGCTTTGGCCCTCAAGATGGTGCTGCTGAAAGATCGCCGGGCTGCAGTGACGACCCAAACCCCGCCGTGCCGGGTTAGGGGGTTTGCGGCTGCTGGTTCCTGCCAACTGCTACAAGCACGCTTAAATGTATGTTTTATTTTTCGATATATTTTTGTTTTATCAATACGCTTTTTAGTTCTATATTTTTTATATTTTTTAGCAATTTTAGGGTATTTTTTTATATTTTTGGGGTTTAAAATAAAAATATAAATATATTATAACCTGGGCCCCGCCCGCACGTGTCGACTCGACCAGGAGTTGATGGTGCATGGCCCAAGCACGATTTCTAGACGGGCCGCGTACCCGAGCACGCATAGTACATGGGCCGCTAGGGCTCGGGCCGCCCGGCCGTTTGACACCCCTAGGTGTTGTAAAATGTAGGACCGAATATAGCAATACGACAGCAAAATAAATAAGAATAATGCTAAAAAATAAGGGACACAAAGATATTATATGGAAAATCCTTAAGTAATTAGGGTAAAAACCACGGGCAAGGATAGAAGAAATTTACTAAGTGAGAAAATTTCAGTAGTTATAAACTCTCTCTAATAATAATGAGAAAACCAGCATTCTCTCTTATACTAGAAGAATAGACTAACTCTCACACTTCTCACCCTTATTCTTTCTTTCTAATTTCCTTACTCTCACCTGTGTGTCTTCACAAATGTCATGGTGGATTTATATAACCCTTCACCCAACAAACCAAGGGCTAGGATCATTTTGATCCAAGGGCTCACAATGATGGGGTAGGTAGCACCTATCCCAAAATAATATAATATTCCCCCACTAACTCTCTTCACCTATCACGTCATGACAAAAAAAGAGAAATGTCATCTTTGCCCTTCCATGTTGATGGAGAAAATAATTGGTTTGGGCCACCAGGTGGGACTTAAATTTCTCCATCATTTGTGGTTGATTTCTTTATTTTCATTTTGATTATTCATGACCTAAATTTCATTCTATTACTTTTAATCACATTTTTAGAGGATAAAATCGTGATGTGACATGCAAACCAATTAAGAGTTACCAAATGCCCTTCTAAATTGAAAGTTTAGAAAGAAATATTTTTAGGAGATAGAGATTGTTAATAAAGTAAATTTTCATCAAATTTTTAAAGGATAAAATGGTGATGTGACATGTAAACAAATTAAGACTTATCAAATGTCCTTCCAAATTAAATGTTTTAAAAAAAAACATTTTTAGGGAATAGAATTAAGATTACTGGAAATGAACAAAAAGTCTCTTCAAAAATTCGGTGATTCACAAAAAACCCCACGACTTTCGAAAGATTCTGAGCAGCCCTTCCTTTTTTCCGATGCGTTATTTTTCGACCTTTCCGATATAAAGCCGATCGATCATTAACATAGTAGCAATGATGTTAACCCTACGGCCTGGCTTTTAAAGCAAAAATACCAAATTTCAAAGTCGAAACCCATAATTTTAAAGCGTGAAAAGTCAAATTTTAAACACAAATGCGCTTATATCTTAAGTCAAAAACTTATGTAGTTAAGTCAAAACACTAAATTTTAAAGTTTGAAACTCATAATTTTAAGCTGAAAAAGTCAAATTTTTAAACGCAAAATCGCTTATATGTTAAGTGAAAAACTTACGTGCTAAAACAAAAACACGCAATGTTAAAACGAAAATTATATATTTTTAAGTCGAAAACGACTGTCAGAAAAATGTAATAAACTAACTGAAAGTAGTTCGCATTAATCAAAAGACACTCATCGCGATCGAAAAGAATTGTCAAAAAGAGATATCGGTCTGCAAATTCAAACGCCGTAGATCCTGTTCTGGACAGCTTTAAAACTTTCTGCGACTAAAAAAATAATTTTTTTCCCAAGATTATATATATATATATCCCTTTATATTTTTGTTTATTTTATATATAAAAAATTTAGTGCCACTTTTGTTGGAGATCATTTTTATATTTTTATTTTTTAAAATATATGTTTTATTATAGAAAACCTTATTTATTTTGTACATTTCAAAAAGAAGTTTTTTAAAAATGAAAGCAGAAAATTGCTTTATCATAAAGTCATATAAAATATAATTAAAAAAAATATTGTTTAATTTTATAAATTTGTCACAATTTGTCTCCCGGTGGCCTCGTCACTTGGCTCAGGAAGCACGTACCTAGCTGCGGAGATGACGACGGAAATTCGGTAGCGCACCTCGATCACCCGTAAGAAGCACGAAGTAACGTTTCATTCCCATGCTGAGCTCCAGTTCGAACGGTAATGAAACACCGGCCCACCGACGAACCAACACCGAAATGAACCATTTTTTAGGTATGGTCGCCTTGGACAGGGCCACTAGCTCACCCACTGGCTTCATAACGTCGGAGATGGTGTCCCAACACCATCCATGGAGCGGGAGGTTCCAAATTCTAACCCACTGACCAGCACCTGAGGCCCGCCCGTCCATTTCGATCTCCGCCGACCACAGAGCCAACTTAAGGGTGTAAGGGCCATCCTTGGTAGCAGTTCTGAAGGTGCCGAGCTTACACACATCTCTGACCTCCTCCTGGCTCGCCATCGGGATAACAAATGACCAATCGTTCAGTGGCGTGATCGGGCCGGCGAGATCTAGACTGATGATGTTCGGAGCCACCTCCAAAATACTAGACTCATTGACAAAGCCGTCCACCAGTGAAAGCACCACCACCTTCGCAAGTTCATCCAGGATCTTTTCTGTCTCCTGGGTTAACGCAAGAGAAATGGAAGCACGGGATAGGCGTCCAGCATCAGTAACCACCGGCAATTGTGCTGGCCTAGGAACCGAGCGCAGCCCCCTCTCCTCAATAATCTGGCCTGTCTTCTTCGACCGCACGTGAAATCGCTTGCGGTTTGGACTATGCACCGATGGGCACCTCGTTGCCATGTGCCCAATACAGGCACACCTCAAATAGACGACCTGGTGCCGGCATTCCCCAGTTTTGTGAGAGGTGAGAAAGCAACGGCCACAAGTAGCATCATTTGGGGATCGCGGGCGTTTGGTGCCAGACATCCTAGCTCCACCCTGGTGTACATTGGACAATCTCTTCGTAGGTCCTGAAATAGTCGCACCCTTCGACAAGGGGGATTCACCCGTAGAGGACGAGCTCACCACCTGTGCGAAGGACTTCTTACCTTCGTTGTTAGTCACCTTGCTTTTACCTTTATCCTCCACTCCCCCATGACCTCTGCCGCCGTCCCGCCGGTGCCGGCCCAAAGGTCCCGAAGGAGACTCATCCTCCTATTCACCCGTTGAGTCCGGGTTATTATTTTTACCAAAGGTTAACAGGTTGACTTTTCTTACTAGCTATAAGAACTTTATAATACCATGTCACGGTGATTCAAACTCACACCTATATATATGCAACATATATGATATTGTGGGAATGATCAGATCAAGATATATAACAACTATATATATTCAAACAAGATGGTCCTTGTTCCTTCTCTTGTAGCTCTGTAATCTGTCAATCTCCTTCTCCTTAGTAGTACGTACTCTTGTCTCCGCAGCAGGAGATTTTTGCCGTCCATCATCATGTGGGAACCTCATAAACATTAGATATCCTTTCCATCTCAAAGATGATCCACCCAACTGTGGAGATTCAAACTACGAGCTCACCTGCGATCATATATATGAACCCACCATCCTTACTTTACTCTCCTGTAACTACTCCGTCACTGATATTACATATGATGATTACTTGTACATTCATGTCTCCTTCGATATACAATTGAAGTATGTTGAGATGGAGAAGTACAACAACAACATTAATAATGGTAGCTGCAGCCATCTTCCCCTTCCAGCCTCTCCTCTCACACACTCTAACCTTCATCGTAACAAGAACTACTTTGCAAACTTTTGAGTTACATTTGTGAGTTGCTCCAAAGAAGTAAAGAACGAGTCCATGCATGACTACTACTACTACCACATCTACAGGCCTGTGCCTTGCTTGAGCCACAACAACTCCTTTATCTGCTACCTCATCGAGTACTGGAGTATTTGTGCCCTTATGCCTTCCTGCAGATTTCTTGGCAGTTTTTCCACCTTTAATATTAATTCGTACTTGTTAGACTAACAACCAGCTGATATATTCAAGTTTCTAGCCGGAGGGTTCACCCTTAATGGAGATTTTTACGGGTCATCCACCATCTGATATTGCTTAAGAGAGTCATTAAATTAAGGTGAGTACGTATTTATTTCCAACAGGAGGTTTTCTCTTAAAAATTCCTGAAAAATAGTTAAACTACTTACCATCAACCGTCTGGTTCTATATTATTTCATGTTGGGAACAAATTTTTAATATATGTTCAAACTTTTTTTTTTTGGTTTATAATATTTATAATTATATATATATATATATATATATATTCTTTCCATTCCTAAATACATGTCGTTTAAGTATGTTGTATAAAAATTAAGAATAACATTAAATTTTCTAAATTTTAATATAAAAACCAACAAAATTACTAAACTATTCTTCTTTCGGAACTATATATTTTTCTTGAGACTATAGATATTACTCTATTCATTTATATAACTTAGAAAATTGAAAATGAATAAAATTAGACAATAAATAAATAAATATTGCCTTGACTTTGTAAAACGACAACTATTTTGTAATAATTTTTTTCCTTAACACAACATGTATTTTGAAATGGAGGGAGTATATAAGATATAGAGTACTACTAAAACAATACGAGAATTGGTGGAAAAAAGTCATTTCAATACTAGTTAAACCATCAAAACATGTTGGGAGGAGTGCCAAGTAATTTTACTATTAGCCAAGAGAGGCAAGTAAAAACCTCTCCTAAAGAGTATGTGAATGTATGTTATATCTACTTGCATAGCATATTAGTGGATCAATACTAACAATTCTCTATGGCAGGGAAATTTATCAGTATATCACTGATCATAAACATTCAATCAAATGATGGATTAAAATAATTGCATTTGGAACAGAGGCTCATTTTCTCGGCTGCATAGAAATCAAAGACTATAATCAAAAGCATTACTATCGTGTTATGGTGGTGATATTGTTGCAAATTGCCAAAACATTGCTAGGTATAAATCAAACTTCTCTAATCTCATTTCAATGGTTTCTAATAGTTCCTTTAGATTTATTTCACCTTATAAATTTTTTTACTTGGGCGAAGAAAAAAAAATCATTTTATAACTTATTTTAAGTTTTGCTTATTTGATTGTGCTTCCAGTGTTGGGAAGATGTTGTACCCTGTCCTGATTTAGACCTCAAGCCTATTTAGATTTTTATGCTTGCATTAGGGGTAAAATGATCATTGAGCAGTAGTGACATTTTGCATGTTTGCATAGTAGCTTTTATGTGATCGGGGCAATTCTCGCTCATTTGGATCCATTTTCAGACATAGCATATGGTTCGAGAATCGCGTTCCAGTTTCGACATGAATCCCGAACCGCCTAGGCAAGGTTCTCATGGCGGTTCGTTTCTAAGCATTCTCGCGCTGAGTTCAATCGGTTTCGGCTCAGGTTCATACTGTTGGTTCGGTAAACTAAATAATTAATAATTCAAATTAATTAACACAAAAATACAATAATTAATTTAATACTAATATAAGCCCTTTGCAATCATAGATTTAACTAAGCACTTTGCATTTAATGATAGTAGGTTAAGTTAATAGGTATACGTATACCCAAGGTTTCAATGTTTCATTTATTTTGTTGTTATTATTTTTAATGTTCATGTATGTTATTTGTTTTTCTTTAGGAATTGATAAATCAGGCAAATTGATATATATATATATATATATATATATATATATATATATATATATATATATATATATATATTCATGTTTATTTTATTTTATTTATTTATATATTTTTTTAATGATTCAAATGTTTTACATGAGAGCATTTTACTCAGTATATTTTCATTTATATAAAATAAATATAATTTAATATGAACTACGTTAATTTTGTAAGTTTCAAAACGAAAAATATATAAAGTCTAGTCTTTGTTTTTTATATTAAATTATAAAAATAATATGAAAATCTACTAAAGAATTGAATATTTAAGTACTCCTCGTTAATTAAATTGTTTTAATAAATCCATATTTAATTTATAACTAATAATTTGTGGCATAATCAATTAATTAAAACTTATCCTCTTGCATGAGTAACAAAGTTTCGCATGGCACAATACATATAAGTCGGACGAATGTCACCAATCAGACCTAATCGGTTAATCAAGTGTTCAGAATCAGACCTAATCAATAATCAATTTGGTTAATATCTTTAATTAATTATTTAAAATATATTTAAACATGCAATTACTTAATTAATTACTAATTAATGATATTAACAAAATAAAAACCTAATCATTAATGACGTTATTTATATAATATGACATTATTCATATTATATTCATATAATATAATATGAACCTTTGTTTTGAACCTTTGGTTGAACAGCATGTGGAACCGTCGGTTCCACGGTTTTTAAATTTTGAAACCGAAACCGAACCTTATATGAAGGTTCCGGTTCCGGTTTTAGGACAATTACAGTTTTAGGACAATTACGGTTTTTCCTGTTCCGGTTTCAGTTTTTGGCGGTTCGGTTCCAGTTCAGTTCCACAGTTTCGGTTCAAAATGGCCACGTCGGCATTTTCTATGATTTTTTATTAAAAGGGCAATTAGGTCATTTCTTATATATATTTAAAAAAAATGAATGAATGAGAGAAACCAAACATGGCTTCTTCTTCTTCTTCTTCATTTTCCTTTCTCTTTGTTTCTTGTTCGGCCGACCATAACTTTAGAAAAGAATTTTTTTTTTCCGGCGAGAATTTCTGGCGAACTCAAATACCAAAATCCTTCCTCCCTCACTCTTGAATTCGGTAAGCCTTAGATCCAATCTTTTTATTTTGTATTTCTCCAGTGTTTCCATGTTTTTAGAAATGTATAAAAACTTCAATATTTCCATGGATTTGATGGTTTATACTCTTAAATTGAAGCCAATGATATA
This sequence comes from Dioscorea cayenensis subsp. rotundata, assembly GCF_009730915.1. Taxonomy (NCBI): domain Eukaryota; kingdom Viridiplantae; phylum Streptophyta; class Magnoliopsida; order Dioscoreales; family Dioscoreaceae; genus Dioscorea; species Dioscorea cayenensis. The sequence goes on along the minus strand of NW_024087546.1, from coordinate 22,951 downwards.
TGATTCATGTGTGAAAATGTTGTTGAAGAAATTTCTTGATTTAGTGTTGTAAATTGGGAGAAAACCATAGTATAAGGTTCGGTTTTACTGTAGCAACGTGAAGTTACTGTAGCATAGAAAATTTTGAGTCTTTTCTAGTATTTCTTTGGTCCACATTGAAGCTCTTCTACCCTGAACTCATTGGAACTAGGTTTACTCCATTCTGAGGTCGTTTGGGGTCCAAAATGATGATGTTTTGGCCTAAAACCTAAGGTTTTGTATTAGATATGTATAATTGCATTTTCATGGATTTTCTTTTAGCTATCATTCTTGTGTTCATTAGAATTTGAATTCCCTGCTTGTATCTAGGTGGCGAAGCGTCCTCTAAGGGAAAAAAGCTCGCCGATCAGTGAGCGTGTCTCGGGATGAGACGACTGGTTCTGTGAGTGGTACAGTAACATCATTAAAATAATATTATTATGGGAAAATTACTATTTACCCCTTACACTGTTCAAAACGTCCCAAACAACCCCTGTAAGTTTTGAATACCCCGGACAACCCTTCCTTTATCATTTCACTTCTTTTTTACTCATTGTAGGTCATTTGGACTAGGTCCATGTTGTGAAATTCCATCATTGTCCTTAAAAATATTGGGAAAAAAAAACCGTCCACTCACATCAGGTCTAAAATTTTTTACATTTCTTTTTTTTCTGAAACAAACTTTGGAAGACTTTTATCCTTGTCCTGTCCCTGTTTCCGTTTAAAATTATATAGTTTTTTGTTTAAAAAGAAATGTTTCTATTTAAATTTATCAAGTATATGTTTAAAATGTTATGTCTCTGATTAAATTTATCCAGTTTCTGTTTAAACAGAAATCATTTTAGTAGGTATTCGGATTCTACGAGTGTATCCGTTCCACTTCAGGGCCACCCTGACAATTTAGTAGGCCTTTCTTCCTCGTTAGATCAATTTAAAGTTTTGTCATTGCATGTTGGACAACGTTTTGTAGGCGCTAAAAATTTAAAAAATTCACTTCACTACCACGAGTGCGGACACAATTGTAGATCTTGCAAAGAAAATGTCGCCAACTAAGCATAGAGGACAACTTATATTCGTTACATATGTTTGTCACAAACTACCGCATATTATTGTACATTTTGCACGTTATTTATGAAAGTCAGCTTCATAAATAAACCCAAATTTAAAATGAAACGATGATATTTAAACAGAAACATAGTTGTAAAAGTTAATTATTGATTAATTATCCCAGTTTACGCTTAAAACTTATGTTTTTTCTTAGCTATCATTGTCATATCCATGTTTCCCTTTAAAATTATACAGTTTTTTGTTTAAACATAAATGTTTCCGTTTAAATTTATCAAGTTTCTGTTTAAACAGAAATGATTTTAGTAGGAATTCGGATTCTACAAGCGTATCCGTTCCACCTCAGGGCCATTCTGACGGTTTAGTAAGCCTTCATTCCTCGTTAGATCAGTTTAAAGTTTTGTCATTGCATGTTGGACAACGTTTTGTAGGCGCTAACCATTTAAAAAACTCACTTCACTACCACGAGTGCGGACACAATCGTAGATCTTACAAAGAAAATGTCACCAACTAAGCATAGAAGACAACTTATATTCGTTACATATGTTTGCCACAAACTACCGTATATTATTGTACATTTTGCTTGTTATTTATGAAAATCAGTTTCATAAATAAACCCAAATTAAAAAAGAAACGATGATATTTAAACAGAAACATAGTTGTACAAGTAAATTATTGATTAATTATCCCAGTTTACGCTTAAAACTTATGTTTTTTCTTAGCTATCTTTGTCATGTCCATCTTTCCCTTTAAAATTATACAGTTTTTTGTTTAAACATAAATGTTTCCGTTTAAATTTATCAAGTTTCTGTTTAAAATTTTATGTCTCTGTTTAAATTTATCCAGTTTCTGTTTAAACAGAAATGATTTTAGTAGGTATTCGGATTCTACGAGCGTATCCGTTCCACCTCAGGGCCATTCTGACGGTTTAGTAGGCCTTCCTTCCTCGTTAGATCAGTTTGAAGTTTTGTCATTGCATGTTGGACAACATTTTGTAGGCGCTAACCATTTAAAAATTTCACTTCACTACCACGAGTGCGGACACAATGGTAGATCTTGCAAAGAAACTGTCGCCAACTAAGCATAGAGGACAACTTATATTCGTTACATATGTTTGTCACCAACTACCGCATATTATTGTGCATTTTGCACGTTATTTATGAAAGTCGGCTTCATAAATAAACCTAAATTTAAAATGAAACGATGATATATATTTAAACAGAAACATAGTTGTACAAGTTAATTATTGATTAATTATCCCAGTTTACGCTTAAAACTTATGTTTTTTTCTTAGCTATCATTGTCATATCCATGTTTCCCTTTAAAATTATACAGTTTTTTGTTTAAACATAAATGTTTCCGTTTAAATTTATCAAGTTTCTGTTTAAAATTTTATGTCTCTGTTTAAATTTATCCAGTTTTTGTTTAAACAGAAATGATTTTAGTAGGTATTCGGATTCTACGAGCGTATCCGTTCCACCTCAGGGCCATTCTGACGGTTTAGTAGGCCTTCCTTCCTCGTTAGATCAGTTTGAAGTTTTTTCATTGCATGTTGAACAACATTTTGTAAGAGCTAACCATTTAAAAATTTCACTTCACTACCACGAGTGCGGACACAATGGTAGATCTTGTGTAAACAGCCGCCAACTAAGCATAGAGGATAACTTATATTCGTTACATATGTTTGTCACAAACTACCGCATATTATTGTACATTTTGCACATTATTTCTGAAAGTCGGCTTCATAAACAAACCCAAATTTAAAATGAAACGATGATATTTAAACAGAAACATAGTTGTAAAAGTTAATTATTGATTAATTATCCCAGTTTACGCTTAAAACTTATGTTTTTTCTTAGCTATCCTTGTCATATCCATGTTTCCCTTTAAAATTATACAGTTTTTTTGTTTAAACATAAATGTTTCCGTTTAAATTTATCAAGTTTCTGTTTAAAATGTTATGTCTCTGTTTAAATTTATCCAGTTTTTGTTTAAATAGAAATGATTTTAGTAGGTATTCGGATTCTACGAGCGTATCCGTTCCACCTCAGGGCCATTCTGACGGTTTAGTAGGCATTCCTTCCTCGTTAGATCAGTTTGAAGTTTTTTCATTGCATGTTGAACAACGTTTTGTAGGAGCTAACCATTTAAAAATTTCACTTCACTACCACGAGTGCGGACACAATGGTAGATCTTGCAAAGAAACTGTCGCCAACTAAGCATAGAGGATAACTTATATTCGTTACATATGTTTGTCACAAACTACCGCATATTATTGTACATTTTGCACGTTATTTATGAAAGTCGGCTTCATAAATAAACCCAAATTTAAAATGAAATGATGATATTTAAACAGAAACATAGGTAGTTAAACAGAAACATTGATATTTAAACATAAACACTGAAACTTAAACAGAAAAATTAAAACTTAAACAGAACAATCGATAGTTAAAAAGAAACAACAATATTTACATTTAAAATTAAACCTGGCCGTCCTAGATAAATGTGGATCGAGTCGCACGTCACAATGAGATTACAAAACAATTGAAAAATCTCCTTCAACACAGCATTATCGCTTTTGATCGTGTACACAAACCAAAATGAAAAACAAACAAAACCCTAGCCGAAAAATCTCCCTACAAATTACAAGATCATCCAATAATCACACCATAAAACTGAAAAATTTCTTTTTCTAATAGAATACTTTACAAATCAAACCAGAAAGAAACCCACAGAATATCAAAACAAAAGGAAACTACACAACATCTTCAACGGCATCCACCTCGTCTCAATACCTTGGAGCGCAAACTAATGAAATGCCAAAGAGTTGAATGGGAGTTCTCCTTGGAGGCAGTGGTCCAATCCTACAGAAGATGTCCAGGGAATAACAACTTTGAAAAAGGAAAAGCTGAAGAGATGAAGAGAGAAAAAGAAAACCAGCCCCAATAATGGTGTTCTCTTGGGATTAACCAAGAAAAAAAAACTGCTTCCTCTTACAGAGGAAAAAATATTGTTATGGTCAAACCATGTCTCACTTGCCACAACTTCCCATGCAAAGGATAATTTCATCCAAAAAATTCAAAACTAACTCCATTACATGCTTAGGGGGTTTAAAATTCATTGTATTTAAAAGGTAGGGGTGTTTAGGGATTCCCAAATTAATGGGGTGTTTTTAGAAATATTAGAAACCCAGGGGGTTATTTTGGCAATTTTTACTATTATTATTACACAAATAATATTATTAATAGTATTAATATTAATATTAACAAAGTTTGTACAAAATAATTTTAAATACATATAAAAAATTATTATGATCCAGGTTCCAACATCGCCTTCCGAAGCTTTGGTAAATTATTGTGATCAATTTTATACTCCCTCCGTTCATTTTTAGTTGTCACATTTAACTAATTCACACCGATTAAAAAAAGTGGTTAAAATTAGTTGATTATAAAAAAATCCATTACTTTCCAAAATTACCCCTATTTAAAACTCAATTAGTGGAGAATATAATTTAATGTTTAGTTGATTTTGTTTTTTTGAAAATTGTACAATTACATTAAATTAAAGTGTAAATTTGAAAAAAAATTATTTAATGTTGCACAAAGTTTTTAATGTAACAAATAAAAAAAAACACAGAATAGCTCCAAAATGTAACAACTAAAAAAGAACGGGGAGGGAGTATAAAAGAGCAAATTGCTAAAATACATATCACATCACTCCTCACTCCTCACTCCTCACTCCTTCTAACCAAGTAAAAAAAATAGATTACCTCTCAAACTAAACAAAAAAATAGATCACCTCTCCACACTTCTCCTTCCAACTAAATAAAAAATAGATTATCTCTCCACACTTCTCTATTAAACAAGACATAAAATTTTTTCAAACCCTCAATTCCCCTTCCCCTCGTCACTCCACATTATCACTCCCCCACCCCTCTGTTAACCAAAGAAGAGGTAAAGTTTAAAACTGTGCCAACAACCGTTGCCTACACCGGAACGAAGCCATCCATCGTCGTAGACGGGGCCGGAGCAAAGCTATACATCGCCGGAGCCAAGGCTGCTGTACCACTGGAAACTGTGAGATTGACCTTTGCCTACACCGGAGTGAAGCTAATCATCACTGGATCAGCATAATTGAAATGTAGGTACGCATGATTCTATTTCTCTTCCAATTTGATGATCAAATTTGGGGATTTCTTGGTTGTTGAAGCTATTGGAGATATAAAAAGCTTCTTTTGCAATCGTCTTGATATTTGGGGATTTCTTTGTTTGTTTATGGATGCTATTGGAGATATATATGTTCGATTGATCGTTCATGGATGATCTTCTTTAGTTAGTTTTTTTTTCTTCTTAGGTTTAGGTTATTGTGTAATTTGGTGATCGAATTTAGGCTACTTCGCTTGTCTTTGGTTTGATCGATTGGAGAAGTATCAGGGTTTGATGTTTCTTTGAATATGGATTGATCTCTGATGCCCCTTATCTCTATTGCTAAGATTCAGTTTTCATCCTGATTTTATTGCTTTTTATTTTGGATATTTGTTTATAATTCTTTTAAAATGTTTGTAGATTTTGCTGAATATAGTTAAGGAGCTGAAAACCAAAAAAGATCATGAGTTCTTGAATATTCCTAAGACTGAAAGGATTGCCAACTTCTCAGATTTCAGTTGCTCCTATTGATCAGGAGAGCTTAGAGTATGCTTCTGCCGTGGAGGATCAGTCATCAGAAACTGCAGATTCTGAAATTCGGATTTTGACAGAGCTTGTGACAGTCTTACCTGTTGATCAGACAGAAGCTATGGACAAAGATGAGGTTTGTAATTTAATTTGCATATTGTTAGTATTATTATTTCTGTTCCTTGTTTATTTTCTTTTAGTATTCTTGATTCTTGAATGTTGGTAGAAATGGTAGTAGTTCACTAAGAGAGAAGTTCAATTCAATTCCCAAATTAGTACCCCTGATACTTATTTCTAGAGCTCCAATGCTAAGACTAGGGAGTAATTCTTAGAGCCATCTTTGTCTTGCTTGGACTATGTTATTCTTATTTTTGTGATATTGTGGTCATAGGAGATTGCAACTATAAGTAAAGAGGATTTCAGTTCCAACTCATTTTGGTTAAGATTAATGCATAGTACAAGCACTGAATTTATTGTGTCATCAAACTCTCAAGATTATTATTTCAAAATTCAGCAACAAGATATAAAGATGTTAAAAGCTCATGGCCTCATGTCATTATGCATTCAATTAGGATATATGACTATAAAAAGTAACAATCTAATGTAGCACTGATCCACAATACAACAAACTTGCGACAGATCATGTATCTTTTATTTCTTTGTTGTATATATGATTTGTATGATATTGGTAAATCCAATGTAGGGTAAGTATAATGAAGAGAAGATATGGGTGGAGATTTATGCATTAAGAACAATTTTGGGATACCAAGTGGCTTTGTGCATGTCCTGTGTGGAGGAATTAAAAGAAAAATCTCTTATAAATTCTAACAAGACAAGCAATGGATAATAATACAAAAAAAATTACATCAGATATGTTATTCTTTACATAAAAGCTTTTCATCAGATAACCAAATTATCTGATGAAAAGCATTTTTATTGGAATTATCTGATATGTTAGTCTTTACATAAAATACATCAGAAAAGAAAGGAAATTAAAGAATTAAACAAAACGAGCATGACCCCATAATTGATGGGAATGCAGATAATTTGGTTATCTGATTATTGAAAAGCTTTTCATAAGATAATTTGGTTATCTAATATGTTAATCTTTACATAAAAGCTTTTCATCTTGATTGCATAACTTCGAGTATGGTCATAACTAAGAGATGTATGCTCATATAAATTGCCTTTCCTTGTAGCAGGAATATGCTTAGCCCAGGGGAACAGAAATTTTAGTTGATATTTTTAAGCATTTGGTTATTTAGAACAATATAAATTCCATTAAGTACGAGTATTCATACTTAATGATGATATGCACCACTTTCAGAACAAGTTTAAAGCAACCGGCTTTTGTTTTTTCTTCTCTCACTCTCTCCTGCATATCTCTCTCTAGCCAAGTTCTTGGTTTGTTGTAAAGGTACCCTTTTTTTTGGGGGCATAAATCTATCATTGCATCTGTTTCTTTGAATTTTTAAGGGGAAAAAACTAAGCTGGAACTTTAATCCTCTGCGCCTGCTTTGCTTCTTCAAAGAGTTAATTTTGCTTATAGATGATGGTGATTTGGTGCTTATATTAAGTTCATTTTGTACTTCATTAACAGTATGAGAATGTTTAGCAATGAATAATATCTGGTTTTTGTTTTCTAAGTTATTTTAATGTAATATTTGGTTTTCATTGATTTTGGGTGATGTTCAGTTTGTTTTAATTGGATGGATGTAGTCTAAAGTGCTTGGTAAATCAGACAAGTCATAGAATGTATATTAGTTTAGTTTCTAGTGGGTAAACCTTAATATCATGTATTGTTGTTCTCCTCAGAGTTGGATTAGATTAATGTGAAAGATTCTCAGTTTGTTTGTCTAGTTAGTCATTACTTCAGAGAAAGGAATAGAAAGTTCAAAAACGATGCCAATTATGTTTACCTTCTCTTTGTTAGCTCTTGGTATATGCCAGTGTGGTGAGAACTGGCTTGTCTCTATTTTTCTTATCAGATCTTAGTAGTTTGACCATCCTTCCCTTGTATATGTGTTTGTTCTATTACTATACTCGCTGAACTGAGGCACAGTGATGATCCTAAATATTTTTCTCATTATGGTAGTTGTTAAAGATGGTGCTTTGGGTTTTTAGCTATGGCTCACTGGTGTGGAACCCTGGATTTAACTTTGATGAAAGGATTGTTGGTTATAACAAGGACTACAGACGGGCGTTTAATATTGGTGAGTAAAATAATTTGGCAATTTAGTTGGTTTTTGTTCTAGAAACATGTTGCTTATCAAAAAGAATCCATGTTTTGCTTCTTCTGCACAGCATGCATAAACCACAGAGGTACACTACATCCAGCTAGGACCTGCACCTTGGAGGCCAAGAAAGGGGCAATCTGTTTAAGTAGAGGTTATGGCCAGATGAGGTGATTCATTTGCCTATATCAAAGTTCAATGCCTTTGTTTCTTTCTAAACTATATTAATGAAAAAGATTTTGTCAGCATTCTGCATTTTTGTAGTATGATAGTGGATCTTCTCGCATTTAAATTTTTGAATTCCAGTTGTCTATTAGAGTAAAAACAACGTGAAATCAATAGAGAGCCAAAATAAAGTGTTTGACGTAACCTCTACTGTGAAACAAGAAACCAAAGCTCTTAAAGAACTGATTTAATAGTGATGACTTGTTTGATTGAATGCTTTGTTTATCTTTTTGCTAGTAGCTGCTTTTAAAAATATTCCTTCTACAATCCAGTCTAGCTTAAACAATTGATAGTACATACTTCTTTTCTTTTGCTGGTTTCAATTGTACAAAAAGCAATTCCTAAATTAGTGAAAAGTTTACATGAACATGTTAATGTTTTGTTTGGATTAATGATATTCTAGGGCTAATACTAATATTCCATATTTAACCAACAATGGTGAAATATGTTTTCCATTGTAAAGACCTACAATGGAAATTTAGAGTACTACTGCATGAATCTCTTTTTGGAGATTTGAGAATTTGATAGGTAGCTACTAGTCTGTCTTCCCAGTAGGGAACTAAATAGTAGTTACATAAGCAAAATTCAGTAGAAACATTCCACTGAATTCTTGCCTGGTGAAGTTGATAATAGTCTTCTTGTTAAAATTAAAAAGATATGAATTGAAGATTTGTAGGTAAGAACATTACTAGTCCTTTTTACAAGAACCCTTCTATCACTTCTCTCGTTCTCCGATCTTTAGTCGTTCATTCTTCATTTTCATTCTTAAAACTGGATGTGTTGTGGCATTTGATTGTGAGCTGATTTGATTTTGCTCACATTTCATTGCGTCCTATGCTCTGCTTGCTTTTAGGGTTTCATGTTAAAGACTCACTATTGCAATTTTTCTTGTTTTAATCCCGCCTTCTTACTCTTGTTTAGCATTCGGTAAGGTTATCTAGCATTGTTCCTTTCGTGCACTGTTAAAAGTTGTTTGTTTGAGAGAGATTTGGCAATATGGAAACATGCGGTATTTTGATTTTGTGTCTTATATTAATGGAATCTCACTATTACTTCGGCCTAAATTTTTGATTTTTGAGACATGCATGCATGATAGGCTTATATGTATCATTGAGTTTAATTACAATAAGGTATGAATTTTATAATTTAGCATTTAATAGTTTTTTATTTGATTTTAATCACAATTATAGCTCCTTATTTAATAATGTTTATTTACTTATGTAGGAGAATTCATGACTAAAGATTAAGAGGATACACAAATCTTTTTACTTTGTGTAATTAAGCAAAAAAATATCTTGTAATAAAAGTAAACAAATGGTGTAAAACTCTTCACATTTGGTTATCAAGCAAAATACATTGCATTTGCGAGATTGAATTTAGGATACTTTTGAATATATTGAAAGATTTTTTATTTATAGGTTAAACAAATTTATTTATTATTAGTAGAAAAATAAATTAAAATCAATTGAACAAATTTAGAAGTGGTTATATGAAAAATAGTTTTAAAGGTGGTTAGAACCGCTTCTAAATCTATTGGTAAGATAAGAAATCATTAGTTATAAAAAACCGCCTCTAAATTTATAAATTTATTGGTAAGAGATAACCGTCTCTAAATCTACGACATCATTAACTATAGAAGCAGGTAGTTAACCGCTTCTAAATTTATTGATAAGAGATAAAAAATCATTAGCTATAGAGGCGGGTTGGTATAAATCGATCTTGAAAGTCGGTTCTACAGTAGAATCATTGAAACATTATGTGATCAGTATATGGATGACCAAACTGATAGTACCTATAGACCATGGTACTCTCATAGGTTGAAAACCACCTCAAAAACCTTCCTGGTATGAGTGGAATGTATGAGTGTAGATGAGGAGCTACTCAAAAGTTTATCGTCACTTTATAAATAAATGATTTATAACGATTTATATAAAATCATATAATTTGCTCACAGTTCATCAATTGTACATTTTTATGCATGTTATGACGTGCATCTCTATTTATTTATTTATTTATATTGTCCGAAACAATAGTTACTGACTGAAGTAATAATACATCTCAGAAATAAATTTCATGCCTGTCCATGAAAAATATAAAATCTAATTTTTATTATTTCTAATTTATTATTTTTAATGGAGTAACATTAGATTGAATTCCTTTGTCCCTAAACAAAGATTTCCATCAATTAATGAGTGGCGTTTACTTTTGTGAGAATTAAGCACCTTTATTATAAAGGGAAAATAGGAAACTACCACTTTCCACTTTTGCTTTCCAGCCATTTAATATCGAGGCATCGAAAGACAGGTCGAGCAGTGCAGAGCATACTCGGCCAAAAGCGCGTGTCAGTACGGGCTTTAGCCCTGACTCCTTAGAACGCTCCTGCAAAATAAATGTACTCTGAGCTAGCACCAATCTCTGGAAATGGGACAAAAGAGCCAGGTAATCGTTCAGGCGATGTCATATACGAGCACCCGATTCCTCTGGAGATGACGCCCATAGATATCTATGGATGCTCGTTGCTCACTCCGATCAGTATTTGTGATCCGGTAACAAGCCCAACATCGAGTGAAATGAGTAAATATTGCACGAAAGCGTACGCGTAATAATTACTTTTCAAAGCTATATAATGGCTGATAAGAATCTGACTTCGCGATGGCCAGACGCGCCACAACGTGATCCAAGCTCAGCGATAATCTCGAATGATCCATGTAATTTCTAGTGTCGTAGATCGCCTCACAAAAGCAAAGTGATGGATGGATGATGTAAAGTTCATATATATATATATAACAATTTTATTACATTAATGACTCAAGTCATGAGGATTTAATTTGAAATAATGTACTGACATCATTAGTAGAATGATGTAACTCCAGCGAAGCGACAGAGACAAGTGGTAAAACTATGTATTCTGAAGACAGTAGCGATACGATTTGCTCCAATTAATGGATCTCTTTCTATAAGAAATTTAGATTATTTTTATTACTATTGATCGGACGCCAAGTCGAGACTTAATTAGAACAAATACTGACATTCGAAATGATGTAATTCTGAAAGGGCACCTGACAAAGATGGTCTTGCATTATTAAATTTGAAGGCTAGCAACATCAGCTCAAGTGTCAATTTTGGTTTTCTCTCTATAAGAAATTTAGATAAATAGTACACACCTAGGGAATAAATTTCATGCACAGGAACAAAATACACCGAAAATCACAATCTTCTGATTAATTGAATCTCTTTGCACATAAAAATTTCACCAATTATTAATTTTATTTAATTAAGCACCTTTATTATAAAATAGAGTTTAATATTTTCACTTTGTTTCCGCATTTTCATATCGGAGATTGAAGCGAAAGTTGGATGCGTGCACACGTGCGAATAAAACTCAAAGACACGTATCGTACATGGTTTCTGGATTCAGATCTTTTATAACTCCTGGCTCAAATGACATCGTACGTAAAATACCCACATACTCAATAGGACAAGATGCACGAAATCATCGTTTATATATATATATATATATGCTTATATATATATCAATATTACATGGCTGACTGTGAAGTCACAGGAGATTTAATTTGAAAATAAATATTGAGCATTGAACGATTGTAATTTGCAGGAAAGCGTGACAGGAGATGGTCGCTTGTATTATTATTCCTGACAGACTAGCATTATAGCAAACTTATCAATTAATGGATTTTCTCTTCTATAAGAAATTTGAGATAATATTACATTGGCCACTCGAGGTCGAGAGAGTTGAATTAGAAAGCAAATACTGCGACGTTAAATGATGTAATTTGAGAAAGAATGACAGTGATAGAGATGGTCTTACTGTATTATTAATATGAAGGCTAGCAATATCAACTTGTCAATTTTGGATTTTTCTTTTATAAGAAATTTAGATAAATAGCAAATACACCTAGAAACAAATTTACCGTATGCCTGAATAAAATATGCTGAAAATCCAATCTTTCCAGTAATTGAAATCTTTGTCCTATTTCATCAATTGTCAATTTTATTTAATTAAGCACCTTTATTATGAAAACAAGTTAATATTCCACTTTTGTTTTCCACTCTGTTCATATCGGAGATTGAAGGAAAAGCTGGATATGGCACATGCTGGTAAACTGTTCAAGAAGCGTATATTGCGTGGGTAGATTCGATGCTTTCATAATTTCTTTCGAAACGAACACTATGCGTACAAATCACGCAATACCAGTAGACACCGAGTAGGCAATTAATCGTTACGTTTATATATATGCCATATATACAGTATTACATTATTGACTTCATGAGTCATGAGACGTAATTTGAAATAAATATTGACATTGAGCGATGTAATTTTGAAAGGAAGCGTGGCCAGAGATGAGTGCTCTTGCAAATATATTCTGAAGACTACGCAGATACCAACATATCAATTAATGGATCTTTTCTTTCTAGAAAATTTATGATAATTTTTAGTACATTATTGACTTGCAAAGTCAAGAGAGATTTAATTAGAAATAAATCACCCGACATTAAATGATGTAATTTGAAAGGGCACGCCATTGTAGATGGCTCACTTACATTACTACTCTGAAGGCTAGCAATAACCGACTTGTCAATTTTTGGATTTTTCTTTTATAAGAAATTTAGATAAATAGTAATACACTCCAGAAACAAATTTCATGCCTGAATATACACTCTAATCTTTATTATTTCAACTTTATTATAGTGAAAAATAACATTAGATTGAATCTTTGTCCTAAAATAGCTCTCATCAATTATTAATTTTTACGTAATTACACTAATGCAGTACTATGGAAGAAGTTAATATTTCAACTTTGTTTCCTTTGTTTTAATAATGGAGATCGAAGGAAAGTTTCGACACGTCTGCGCAGCAGTATCAAACCTCGAAAGCAGCTACCGTGATTGCATAGTGCTCGTGGGCCTTCAGCTCACATAACTTCTTCTGAAACCAATATTACGCTATTAGCAGGCCGACATCGATCAGAGACGAGAGAGCGTTATTAATCATGCGTTTATATATATATATATATATATCATATCAATAAAAATTGCTACTATTGACTCTAGGTCATGAGATTTAACTTCTAAATACAACATTGACACTGTGGAATGATGTAATTTGAAAGAGCGCAGACAGTGGTCTTGTATTGGTTGTTATGAAATGACTAGCAATATCAACTTATCGATTAATGGATTTTTCTTCTCTATAAAGAAATTTTGGATTATTTTGTGATTACATTATTGACTTTGGAAGTTGGGGGATTTTAATTTGAGCCAAATACTAACCCTGAATAATTTTGTAATTTGATAGGAGCGGTGGACAGATGTGATATTGCATTATTAATCCAGAAGAATAGTAATGTTGCATTTTATTAATTTCATGGATTTATTTATTTATTTATTTATTATTATTATTGTTTTAACATTGGTGAATGAGACCCAAACCTACTGCATAAAAAGTATAAAGGGCCTGACTGATAGATATATCTAGACATGCATGAGCAGCAATTAACTGCATTATGATACTGGTAAGTGAAATGATCATAAATACATATAGTAGTAACCATTCAAACAAGATGATCCTTCTTCCTGTCATTGCTGCTCCTCTGCTCTTGTTCTTCTCTCTTCTATTGTCTCAGGAGGACATTATTATAATGATAGAAATTATTCACCAAATATAATTAATTAAGTATTTATCTATATTTTGTATCGATGTCTCAAATATATTTATTGTCAAAAACATTCACAAAACAAAATGATTTGCAAGTTATATAAACAAATATACATGACCGCCTTCACATTAGAAGGATATGACAACTCCTTTAGCTGAGAGCGAGAAGTGAGACACGAATCTTTCAACTACTCTCTCTTAATATTGGGCTTACAGTGTGAGTAGTTTATCCGTTATATATATATAAAATATATATAAATTTTATATAAACATTATAGAAAAGGAGCGATGCATTTTAACGACTGTGTATATATATTAACTATAGCTATAAAATCTTATATGACTCTAAGGAGGATGTGAATATTCTAATTTAATCCTCCAACTTAAATAATTTTATCGTCACCAAAAATAATGTATTCATTAGAGACCAATTGATGATAAGTAGCATGACTTTCTTTTTAATCTTTTAATGCCAGTAATCTCATCCTATTTTTCAGAGTGACACATTTATATATACATGTGTATGTATATTAGGAACCGTGAGTAGCAGAATATATTCATCTTCATTCGTTATAAATTTTATATTAAAATATATTTTTATTTATAACGAAGCCATATTAAACAAATAATTGTAAATGGATAACACGCCAGTCATTTGAAATAGCAATAAAGAAAGGATCAGAGCGCACACCCTAACTAATAAATGTCAAAATAATGACAATTTTATTTATTTTCTCCAAAATTTATACATACAATATTTTAGAAATCATATGGAATTTGCTCAAAGCATCTCGATATTTACATTTTGAAGTTTCACCAATTGGTTTTATATATACTGCTGCAATGTGCAGACTTCATGTCATAAGAAAGCGATATCGCGAGACGTGTAAATGAAAAACACACATAACATGTTCCTAGCCTTCAAGTAAATAAGATTTTATGAAAATATATATACGGCTCATGGATGATTGGTAGCCCGGCCGACGAGGTTTCTGGTAGCTCTCAAGCAGATCCACCAACCTCAAGGATGGCTCCGCGCTCCAAGTAGCTTCGGAAGTTTCAAATGAACCAGACACTACAAACCAACGTCCCCTTTCCGCCATTCTAAGACCTCCTCCTACTCATCTTCGCACTTCATCGGGTTCTTTGTTTTCAAAGTCACGTGCGAGAGGGACCCTCCTGAGTGCCGACGCTGCTCGGCCTCCCCACTTAACACACACCTGTCCGCCTCAAAGGCCGCCCATCTCGGACTCCGGCATCACTCTATGCCCAAGATCTCAAGTATAAGACCCAGGAAATGCGTGACACTCTATCACCGCGAAACGCTAGCTTGGGTCAATACAGCATCCCGCGTCCGCTGCCATTCCCCACCCAGATTCTGCTCCAAAAGAAACCTGTGGTCGTGATCGGGCGGGACTTCTCGCCAAATAACTCGCGGTGTGAACTCAAAACCACTCCCAGTCCCTCGTCCATGCCTTCTCTCGCCTCTTCGTGTCTCATGCCCATAATCGTAAGCCATATCTCAACCAAAAGATGATCTCACATGATGATAGTCGAGGTTATCTCCTAAGAACTACAAGCGTCCGCCTTTCTTACACTTCCCTCTCTGGGCAATGCTCGATCCAAATTCGCCATGTAACGTATAGCACCTTTCAACAACGATTGCCTCACGATGGTTATCAGCGTAGGAGACGCAATGTACGGGCCGCGAAAGAGAAGCTCCAATGCACTTTTGTCCTCTCCGACGACCGTCAGTGCATCAACCTGGCAATGAATCGTAGAATTCTGATCGCATGCCATCGCAAATGAAAACTATAAACCTGATTCTCGCGATGACCAACCTCCCCACTTGCATCATGGAACTGATTCCACTTGCCCAGGTTCTTCACCCATCGGAGACCTAATTCCACGCTCCAAAAAGAAGGAAACATATCACGCTTTGGAACACCCTCCCAACCCTTGTTAGACCCAAACCTTCCACCCTCTTCCCGATCGAGATCACAGCATGACGCATGCTGAGGAGCTTCATCATCGTCAAACCTGGAAGACGAGTGGCGTCCATACCTTCGATCTAGGATCGCTTCACGGCTAGCTTACTACCACCACTACTCCGGCTACACATCCTTGGTTTATGTTCCCACGCACTCAAGGCAAAGAGCTCCCTTCTCACCCATCTCCTCGATGATCCCATTTGCTCGCGAGGACCGGTAGACGTTACGCGCAGCCTCGCCAACCGTCGGTGATCGCGCTGGTCTCGTGGCGGCGAATCTATCCATCACAAAGATTCGGCAGCCATTTCGGCACACGGCGAGATCCTTGACTTTCTGCGAGTCCTGAGAGCAGTAGGAGACACAAACTATTGCCACGCAGCCTGGCAACGCGTTCGTCCCTCCTCGCACCGCCGAAAGCCGCTCGGATGCTAATTTCCAACTACTTCTTTGATCCTTGTAACTGCCTCATCCGCCTCGATCGATCTTCTCAAGATTCCAAAGAAAGCACTTTGTTTTTCTACTACCGAGATGAGCTTTCATCTCATGCGAGATCGTGATCCCGTATAAATCACCCGACCCATCGATCACTGGGCCCGTGAGTCAAGCCCACAAGCCCTACTTCTAACGTCATCGCCTGAGATTCACACATCGATCCCCCTAACCGATCTTAATTCAACTCTCAAGATAATAAACAATCCTCGACTCCACCATTTTAT
Source organism: Dioscorea cayenensis subsp. rotundata (assembly GCF_009730915.1). Lineage (NCBI taxonomy): Eukaryota > Viridiplantae > Streptophyta > Magnoliopsida > Dioscoreales > Dioscoreaceae > Dioscorea > Dioscorea cayenensis. The sequence continues at coordinate 6,352 of NW_024087546.1, read as the reverse complement.
TATCTAGTGACGATGTTTCTCCAACAATGCACCAAGAATTCCACGCTTTTTCCGCATAAAGATCCATATGCACTCGAATTTCGCTGGGAACCTACCAACTCACCTCAAACCTCTCCCACCATCAATTCCCATCCCCGAGGACATAAAGTGATTTTTGTTCACATGATGGACTACGTCCCTGAGCACAAACTCATAACAAATTCTATGCTCTCAGGACTCCACCACCACAGATCCTCCACTTGAAGACCATTTCCCGACGTAAGACCTCCTCGATCGGGCGCGAAGAATGAGGAACTCTCTCAGACAATGACCTATGTGCAGAAGATGCTCTTTTCCTTGATGGCGGAAATGTCTCCTCCCCACCCGAACAAACCCAACTGTCAATTCCACGAGCTGATGCCTTGCTACGACCACCGTCACACCTGCCTCTACCCACCGCCATCACCTCCACCGTCTCCTTTACCTAAAAATTCCTCCCACCGATCCCAAGCAACGTAAAGGAGCGATGCGCAAACAAAACCTTCCTGCCACTGGAATGGAAGAAGGTGGATTCGCACTCGTCCTCCGAGATCCCAAGAAAATTGAAGACCCAAGAGAAGGCACGCCAAACGCACTCAGATTTCGGATCGATGCACAACCTCTTAATTATAGTAATTTTGTGGCATTGTTCCTAGGATCGCCTCTCATAAATCTAAATGCCTCAAACAAAATTGCTCTTTCGAAACCCAGTAGCTTCCAAGACTCTCTCCAACACCGCGACAACTCCCCAAGGCGTAACTCAGAACATAATTGTTTCCCATGAAAATGGTCGGGACGTTGCTAGAGGTCTCGGTAAACCTTCTAAATGCCATCTAGTTAAGGACATTATTTTAAATTCTAAAGTTGGATATTGTCTGTCTCTTCAAGAATCTAAACTGTCAGAAATCTATATCCATTCTCCGCGCGTAATCGAGGCAAATCTTTTCAGACTCTTTTGACTATCTCCCTACATTGACAAGCCTCCAAGCAGCATTATCATCGTCTCGATAGTCAAAGTCTCTGGGTATTTTATTACATAAAGTGATCCTTTTTCCATCTCCTTTATTTTCACTCAGTCAACTTAATAACTCTCGTGGCTCGTACAGCGTTTATGGTCCAAACTCTCGCCACACTCTGCACCGCTCGAACGACTCTCAAAATATGCTAGGAAACCTATTTCCACTCCATGGCACCATGCAGATTTTAAATACCTGCTTTCCCCCAAGAGGTAATACCGGGATCTTTTAACCCGCTTTGTACATTTCTACCTCCCAAAATATCCTCGTGAAACTTGATCTCTTTATCGATCCACCCATTGCCGGGACAAGATATACCTCGACCATTTACTGACAATCTAACCCCACTTTGGGCTAGACCTGGACTGCTTTTCTTTTATTCTCACAAGGACCTCACCACTCTTTTCCCCGTACAAGTCGCACGCCCTCCCCGCATTTTGCCCCGATCACTCCCCATTTCGCCTCCTGGGATTTTGCCACCACTTCACTCTCATCTCGACTCTTCACAATTTGAGAACAGTCGCACCGCATCCCCGCGACTATCTCTTTATAAATCCACCTGTGGGACTAAATTAATCCTACTCGACGCCGAGTCATTTATCTTATCCAAGAAACTTTGCTTATCCTCAAATCTAAACTTCGGCCCATGGTCACACTTTTGAGCTCTACCATCCCTTAAAGATCGACTACTCTCCGAATCCTAATTCTTTCGATCTCACTAGTGACATGCACTACCCCATCGAGGGAAGTTAATCCACCTGCAAGCCACAACCGCGAACGAGCTCTCTTCTGTACTTTAATCAGTGAGGAAATTCTACCCTGAAAACAACGCTCCGTAATAATCTGCTTATAAGCGGACGCCAACACCAAATTCTTCTTACCGATTGCTGGTGGCGTACCACAACTCATATCGCTCAATATTTACTTACAACGATCGCGATTGATGGATTTTAATCAATTTCGCAAAATCTTCACCCATCATTTTCGCCTCCATCATCAGTAAATTTCTATCTCTAATGTGACATTTCTTGTATCGGACCGGAATTTTCTCTTCGACTCACAAGGAAAGAGTCGATCTCTCCACGAAATTCCTTTCTCACCCCTGACGAAATAAAGCAAGCCGCCTCGACCTAATCCCGGATGGAAGCGTGCACCGATGGCTCATCCTATCCTCTTTTCGTGAAACACCGGACCTCCTCCTTCAAGACTCCTTAGTCAAACCTCGCGGAGACTTCTATGAGGATCTTTTTAAATCTCGAGCGTATCAACTGGATCAATACTGCTCCCGGCCATAAGATCCCTCGTTGAAGTCACGATTTTAGACCCATCGCCCACTAATTCCACTCGCAAAAATCTTATCTAAAACTCGCTTACACCCGGGCTAGCACCGCACATCGCTCACGTGGACGACTCCCAATCCCACTTTCATTAGCCGTAAGCATGATTGCGTATTGCATCAGGATGTAGGTGCTCAAGAAATTATCTTCAACCCACGTAGACGGAATCTCTAGTGCTATGTCTCTCAAAGTCGACTAAGCAAAGCCTCTCTCGATCTCTCTCAGACGCGATTTCTCCTGATGTTCTGGCTGCCAGAGATTTGGCTCCAGATGGCTCGTTCTCCGATTAGTGCCATCCCAGTGTACCGCCAAATCCCAATCTCATTATTAATGGATGCACATGTGCTACATTCCGAGATGCGGGTGGCACTAGGACAAGGTGATCCCTTATCCCTCGCTTTTCGACCTTGTCAAGCCACGTCCTCGAGCGCCCATGTGTCATCGCTACTAACCCGTGAGTCCTCGTGGGGTGTCATCCGGCCTCATTTAACATCCTGTCATCTCCGTGACGCGGACTAACCTTTTAATTTTCTCTCTGCAGGACAAGATGATCTCTCATTATCAGCTTTTATACCTCACCTCTTCTGAGAGGGTTCATCCTCGTCCCACCATAAATTTCTCAAAAGTCAAGTATACTCAACTCAACTCTGGCTTCCAACCACATTTATCCCTCCGGCTAGACCTTAATCGCTCTGCAGAATTGCCTCCCTATCACCCACTTAGGGATTCCTCTCCGTCAAGACCCGCGCTCCTCGACCCGCCAAAGCTTACTAAGATTACCCGGCTCGATTCCAGACTCACACCGTGAGCAGCAGAAAGCACTTTATCCTCTGAGGACCACTCTATCCTCATTAACCTCGTCCTTTCTCCACCCAGTCCTAGCTACCACTCGGACGCTTCTGGCCTCTACGCTTTCTCCTATCAGGTAATAGTAAACTGATAAAAATTCGAAAGAGACTTCCTATGGAAAGTGTCCCTGACTGAGGGCCCCAAAAGGAACTCGGGACTCTATCGCCTCGAACAGATCACGACCAAGCAACATGGGAGGATGAATCTCAATCTTCTCGTGATTTCACCACCCCTTCTCGAAATCACGGTGGAAATTTTCACACCCGTTCAACAACATTCAGCCAAAATTATTCACGCCAACTATTTCTCTCCAACTCTCCACGGTTTCGTGATCATACTCCACCAAGACACAAATCGTCACATGGATCGACACCATCTACTCCTGCCTTTCCGGCCTCAGACAACAAATCCATCATAAACGGCTCTCAAACCCCTTTGGCTCGCTGGACCGGCACGCCTGACTCTTCTCAAAGACATCTCGTCAAACCTCTTCGCATCGCACTTTGCCTCGATTTCTATCGTGCACCCGCTCAACATTTAAACAACCCTGAGATCCTTTTTTCCGGAATTCCTCCCCGATATGCTATCCTCACTCTGGACATTATTCCCGTATGTTCCCATAATCGATGATAGTTACCCTTTGGGCCTCGAGAAAGGTGGTAATTTTTATCACAAATCTTTTCACAAATTTCTTATCGATGGAGGTTTACTTAAGTTCCGTTTTACTCCTCTTTTTGGAAGCCTTGTCACCCCAAAGAAACTCTCTTCTCCGTCATCATGAGAGGATAAAATTTTCACCCTTACAAACCTGCTCACAAAAGTATAGCATCATCTTAACATCGATACTATGCCCTCCCACACAAATGCCTAAAACCTAAACCACCTTTCTTCTTAGTTTGCTTTCTAAACGATTTCGCTCTTTTTTCTCCCAAAGTTTTAGACTTTAACTCTAGTCCACACATTCCGGATCCTCGCACTGGACCACCACGGATATCATCCTTACTCCCTCAAAGACCGAATTCCTCATGATCTTATCTCCGAGCTATCCTTTCTATTATCTCTAACGAAGAAATTTCGTATTTTTCATTCGGTCATGCTTTTACCCAGACATAATATTATTTTAAGACTCGCTAACACGCTGGCTCTGTTCCCACAATGCCGAGTGCACCAAAGATTACCCAAAATGAAGCTTCATGTAAAATCGTCACCACCAACTTCCTTAGCGAACCCACTCGGCCACATCAAGACACCGGTGTCAGCTCATAGGCGTTCTGCTGGTTGTCTAAGCAGCCCCGAGATGCCTCTGCTGACACCTCATGTCTCCTCAGCTTCCTCTTTTTCCCTGCTTGTTTTCTTCTTCTTTCTTCCTCCCCTCACCCCCAAGGAGAGTTGACTCTTCCAACTGCATTCCCCCGCTTCTTTTCAGACCGCTGTTTTCCTTTTAATAAATTTAAGCGCTTATCCCACTTTTATCAAAAAAAAAACCTCAATATCATCCTAAATAAATAAATCTAAAGAAAACGAATTATAATAAACAAAATTTAAATTTAATAAATTCATCTTTTATAAATATTAGTGCTTCACTCCCAAAACCCATCCCCTAACCATCACGTTTAATTTCTAAATTTACAAAAATAATAATAATATGCATTAATAAATTAATATTAATTTATTTCAAAATAATCATAATGATATCATAGTGAATTATAGCATATTGATCTTCAAAATTGTTTTAAAAAATAATTGTTAAACAAAATTTCTACAAAAAAAAATTAAATTTATTAATATTTGTTAATATAAAATTAAAATAATTATTCTTCAAATTTTGATTTTTAACATATGGGTGGTCCTCGGCCCTCGGCAATCAGCCTGACTAGTTTTGGACATATTACGGGGCTCAGCAGAGGGATTGCACGCACACAATGACATTACCGGTGAATGTTTATATATATAATAAGATGATGTGACTTACTTGGCTATGAACATTTATTTATTATTATTATATATATATATATATATATATACACAAGATGATGTGACTTACTTGGCCATGAACATTTATTTATTATTTGGGTGCAAATAGGACAAGAATATATTTAAATGGTCAACTTTGACACGGAAGGAAATATCGATTAAAATATCAATCATCTTATTAAAAGTCTGTATGCTTAGTAACTACACATATATACACACCCATGGAGTACATCTGTCTGTGCCCAGGGTACCTATTCAAACCCAAGGCCAATCGAAAATTTGTAGGATTTGCATAAATATACGATCTCGATAACCGTAGTTTGGACAAATATAAAGTCTTAGTCTGAAGATATATAATTAATATATTTATTAATTATATATATATATATAATTGATATATTAATAAAATCAAATATTCATATATTATATTTGTGTATATTTAAGCGATGTAATACTATTTTGGATTTATTAATTGTGAATGATGGCTCACGGCCCATTATCGATTATAGTTAATTGTTATTTGGTTATAATTGGTCAATTTTGGGAATACAAGGACGACTAAAGACATATATTTTCAGATTTTAATTTTAACGCTGCTTTTATTAATAATATTCTTGGTAGTATTCATAATGCTAATATTATACTAACCTATTTTTATAATTTATTTATTATTTAATAAAAATTTATTTAAAAGTGGGTTTGACGGGCCTTGCTAAGTCACAAAACTGGATGTTTTAATAAAATTAGCGCCTATATTATTGGGCCGGACGCATTGAAGAATTGAATTTATTATTAATTATACCGGGCCGCATGAATTGGATGCCCCCATGGATAAATCTACTAGAGTAAATTTTTTTAATAAAATAAATCATATATAATATAAGATGTTTAATAATATATATTATATTTATTTAAATTATTATTCATATCAATTATATCCTTCTATACTAATTCATTTCAACGTCCAGAAAAAAAAAATATTTAAATAGTGACTCAACTATTCGGGCTAGTCCTATTTGAATCAATTTAATTATAAAGAAAATTAATTGGTATCCTAATTTTATATTTGAATTTAATTGAGTCAACGTAAGTATGCATGGTTTATATCATGTCTCCGCACATCAATATGCCACCGGATAAAAAACTCACTTTATCTTG
>NW_024087545.1:0-14792 GCF_009730915.1 Dioscorea cayenensis subsp. rotundata | reverse complement strand
TGTTACGTATTGCTTTTATCAATATAGTGAGCGGTACCACAAAAATAATTTGTTCGAAATTGAGGAAGACCCAAATATCCGAAGTAAGAGAAATTTCAAAAGAACAAGAAGATAATTCAGAAATTAATTTTTGTTTATAATCACCATAAATAATAAGACAATATTTTCTCATAGTATTTCTTGAAACCGATTTAAAATTAGATTAAACCACGAATATAATCTCTGTAATAACACTTGCGCATGCCGGTGTTCTAATTGAAAAATTAAAATACGCTTTTGCAAACCCAATTATTATCAATATAGTGAGCGTACCACAAAATAATTTGTTCGAAATTGAGAAGACCAAATATCCGAAGTAAAGAGAAATTTTAAAAGAACAAGAAGATAATTCGTAAATTAATTTTTGTTTTATAATCACCATAAATAATAAGACAATATTTTCATAGTATTTCTTGAAACCCGATTTAAAATTGTGATTAAACCACTTAACAAGCATTTTATAAAAGCAGGATTTTCGCAAGATAAAAAGATTGCTCATTTTGACCAATAAATTTCAACTTCTTTTCTTGTATTTTCATTATTAAAAATAAAATTTCCCATAATCGGTAAAACCAATTTTGCCATGGACTGAGGTACTATGGGCATGCTTGTCGGTATGCTCCGGTATTTTTCTCATAGTATTTTTGAAACCGACGAAATTAGGATTAAAACCACGAATAAGCATTTTTATAAAAGCGGATTTTTCGGCAAGATAAAAGATTGCTCATTTTGACCAATAAATTGCAACTTCTTTCTTGTATTTTCATTATTAAAAATATAATTTCCCATACTAATCGTAAAACCAATTTTGCCAGGATCGTGAGGCTTGGGAGGCATGCTTGTTTGCATGTCTTTTAAATGGTACATCCAAAACTCGGAAGTTCGCTTTCTAGAGCTTGAGGGTTACATTATTGCCTATTATCCCAACTTACGGCCGACATCATCATCCGGAGAATTTAACGGGTATTTTCGGTAAATCAAACGGAATTATCGGAGGAAAGTTGGGAGGAAGAACCCAACAATAGATTACCTCAATTGCTTTAACAAATAATTTAAAAAGTCGATTTTTGGTGCCAATTTTCTTTTGAGTGCAATTAAGATACTTGATGAAGAACTTGAAACTTGATTTGCAAAACTTGAAGCTTTGAAGTTGCACTGAAGCCAAGAGAGAATTAGATTGAGAGATGAGAGAGTTTGGTGTGTAAAATTTGTAGTTTGAATTTAGGGGGTATTTATAATTTTTTAAATATTTTATTCAAAAATACCCCTTTGAAGTAAATTCGTGTCGCTTATACACACACACACACACACACACACACATGTCATTGTTGTAAAGGCAAATTGTCATTTATACTAAAAGATTGAAATAATTACAAACTAGTGTTAGATAGTTGTCGATGGGTAAAGATGTTCCTTCCATTAAAGCAAAGGAAAATAAATTCAATGTTTTAATACTCATAAAAGAAAAAAAATTGAAAATTGGACCATTGCGGGCTGGCCCGCATGCCTAGGCTGGGCACGGCCTCGAAGCCGGGCCCCTCTCCCCATAGCCAGCTGCAATCGCGGGCTCCTGCCTCGGTTTCTGTTTGGGCGCGGCTCAACCTCAAGTACGCATTATGTGCATCGTGTTTAGCCGGCATGGCTCACTGGTACTGTGGGTCGCAGCCGCCCCAAGCCCAAGACAACCCATCTCGACACCACTACGTATTGCATCGGCCCACATAAGTCCGCATGAATCAATCAATGGGGCAGCCTTCTTTCCTTTGCTCTCCAAGTACGTCCTTAAGTCAATGGACATCTAATTTGTTTTGTAAGAACTCAAGCTTCACAGTGATACAATTGCTTTAGAATAGGCAAGCCATGCACCATCATCTTATTCTTCAGCACTTGCATGCCCCCGAAAATCAAATGCCCATAATATCTACGCCGTAGTAATGAATTCTTGTCATGTTGTTGAACTACATTAGCCCACCTATACTAGAGATCTCCAAAGGATATATGTTATTCTTGGTATGGTGAATGTTCACCACCATGTAAATTAATTAGTATCCTGATAATACATTAATCTCTCAACAAACTGGACCCAAGCAAGAACTAATTGACCCACGCTAAGTAGATTATGAGCCAAAGAAGGAACATATTGACATTATTTATGAGTTTCTCTGATCCTTCCATCCAAAGGTGTGCAAGAAAGCAAGTAACACAACCAACAATCAATCCTTTATCGTCAAATTAACTCAACATTATGCTTTATTGATTCATCAAGTGTTTTGAACAATCTCTTTGCTCCCCGATATGATTGGAGTGCCCACTATCAACTAACCATATTGTCTCGAGTTAAAGCTTCATCTCCATAATTGTGAGCCATAAAAACAGGCCCTATTTCATTACTGAGTTCTTCTCTTCACAGGCGTATCTATACATCCTATCAAAAATCTTATATATAAACCAACAATTAGACTAAATATAGCCAAATTTTTGGCAAAGATAGTATTGACATTTCTAAGTTACCCTTATAGGTCCGGTTGAATACCTAACTCCTTTGATCAAGATAGCTACGTTAAGGACTTCATTCATCAAATGCATCACCACCAAACCCCGCCCCTACCTCTACTAAAACTCTCCTCTTCCTTTGAAGAAAGTTCTCCTCTCACCACCCACTGAGTGCACCTGGACACTGACCTCCTCCTCATAACATGGGAGCCCTCTGAATCATCACAAAAAGTCCCTCAAGAGGGAGCATCATCTTGGCTCAACAACAAGGCTTCAAGGCTTGAAGAGACCTGCTAATTCATCCATGGTGAGCTTTGTAATTACTGATCCCAGGGTCATGAAAGTCAGGGGTCCCAATCAAAGAAAAGAGCTATATTTATTCCAAAATTTCTCATTTGATTAATAAGAGCATTCACCCCTTTGCAATGTAAATTTTGAACAATTTCATTCATTTATATGTAAATTTTCAAAGGATTTTGAATGCTTGAATTCTCAAAGCCATGAGACCTCTAGGTTTCTTTGAAATTTAGTTTGAGAGTGTCCCATGTTTCTTAGTTATGTTGGTCGGTAGCATTCTAGAAAACAAAGGCCGATGTAATCGCTTGTTGGATGCAGAAACATCCTTTGTTTATTTTCAAAGAATCTTGCCTTCTTCCTACAACTTCCACGTTCTTATCGATCCTAAATAAGGTCTCATCATGATGTTCCAATGAACAGATGAATTTAGAAAATTGAAGAACCACCGCTAGAAGTCATCTTTGAACTTGAATAAGACTTCTCTTTTCTTTTGGATGCTTTCCAGATCTAGCTTCCTGATATCACCCTGAAAGCTTAACCTGCAGTTACTGAAGTTCAACAAAGAATCCAACATAGAGAGAAGAACAGAGAGAGCAGAGCAAGCCTCCCACAACATTAAACCTCCATCACATTCCACCACCCACCTCAGCTCCTACTCCTTTTTGTTATAGTATTGCAGTTCCTCTTATGGACTCCTTTTCAGCACACCTTTTACTTTATACCATACCGCACTATTGCTCACTCTCCCAGACACTTCAAACTACTAGCTTTACATTCATGTTTTTACTCTTTTCAAACAACACAAGTAAGATTCCTAACAACACAGCTTTGATGGTGGAGGTAATCATCCCCTAAAGGGGAGATGATGATCCCAAATGCACAGCCCATGTTTTGAGTGTGCATTAGATTCTTTGATTACCCTTCATGGTGATGCATCATTCCTCCTACTCTGGGGGAATGAGGGGGAGGGAAAGGGCACGGACAGAAATGCACCATTTTGAGCCCTCTCCCAAATGTATGGCATATAATATTAATATTAAAGCCAATTAATTTATAATAATTTATGCTAACAAATAAATATTTGGGGGTACGGGCATCACCGGAAAAATTTTACTTTCCTTTTACCCCTAATCCAAGTTTATTTGTATTATATTAATTTACTTTTAGTAGCGTTAGAATAATTAATCTACAATTATTAAATGAAGATATGTTATTTTAAATATTTAATTTAAATATTAAACACATAATGAAATGATATTTAAAATATTTATAATTAGTATTAATTAAACTCGTTAATTATAATAATTGGGAATCATAAAGTGAGAAAAACTAATTAAATATTTAAAACGATAATTAAATATTTTATAATAATAAAAATTGATTAATTTAATTAGTTAAGTAAAATAATTAACATAACACACAAAAATATTGTTATAAATATATTATTTATTATAAAAGAGAAAACTCACTATATTATTTAAGTATATGGCTGTTAAAGGCACACACGTAATTATATACCATCTTCCTTTTTATCAATTCCAACAAATTACTTATCTATCATTCCTCAACGACTACTTCTCTCAACCAAACAAAGTTTCCATTTCCATCCCTCTTCCCAAAGTTTTCATTCTTATCCCCCTCTCTAAAGTTTTCATTCCCCATTCCGTCATCTAAACAAGCACCTATATATATATATATAGACCAAACATGTTGCTTCTGGATTTCTCTCTTGGACTGATCTTCAAACATAGTAACTCTTCTTCAACATCTTCAATCAACACCCAACAGTTGAGTTGGGAATGGGCGGTTCTGGCAAAGTCAGAAACTTGAGCAAGTATCCGAAATCATTATATATATATATATATATATATTAATAATAAAAAGAGAACGGAATTAATGGCTCCTCCATTTCTTTTTCATTTTTCCTTGCAGCACACCCATGTTAGTGTTCCTCACATTCCCTTTGTTTCTCACCACCTCCTCCCCTTAATTTGTCTCCTCCAAACTTTCAAACTAAAGTAAAACCCAGAGACAGAGAGAGAGAGATGTTCTCTTGAGGAGATCGATTGAGAGGCGTTTGTTTGTTTGCTCGTGTTTTTGCTTTACAGAGAGGTCAACCCCATGTTCCTAGCTTCTCTTCTCTCCCCTCCTTTCTTTCTCTCTTTAATTATCTATTTATTGAGTGTTTCTTTTTCTATATTCAAATATAAATTACTAATGGTGATCAGCTAAATTGGCTATGACAGTACAATATGGGAGAGAGCACCAAATTCTATGGAAAACCAGGAGCACATGGGGTGGTGGTTCTCTTCAAATTGTAGTGCACTGGTCACCTTGAGCCTCAGTTCAGGTGATCAAATAATGCTCTTTTACCTTGGACCTGTTTAGTCAAAATCCCAACAAGTATTCTGCACTTTTCCTTCTTTTTTATTCTCAAAAATCTATTTTTTATTTTTATTTTTATTTATTAAAACTTATTTATATTTAAAAAATATATTCGATAATAATTTATATATATATATATACAAAAGTTTTCTTCCAACGCAGAACTACACATAAATATTTTTAAACCATGTCAACTATTATTTTATTTTCTCAGTAATTGCGGAATCCAATACAAAGTCTTATTGTAGCCCATCAGGGCCCATTCGAGGGCCACAATGGATTGCCTTTATTAGCTGTCATCAACACCATGATGGCCCAACAAGTGTCGTATGACCCAATGACTGAGAAAACCACCCAATAATGGGCTGCACAAGCCCAACATCATTTCTAACGTCAATAGAAGATATCATTCAGAGGAAATCAGTGACCAACCTCATATAATAACTAATAAAAGTCATGGTAATGTAAAAGCTACTGCATGATGCTAGCTAGGTTGTAGTTATAATTTCAAAAGAATTGCAGATTGATCCGACACAACAAAACTAAGAGTATAAAAATATGGGCAAAGGTAGCAAGATGGTCATCCACCGTGAAATATTATTTTACTTGCATCCCTCCTACCACTTCACTCATAAATCTCTCATTTCGAAAAAGAAAATCTTAGGAGGCTAGTGTGTTTAATTAAAAATATATATATATGTACATTGATAGAATTTAGGAAGAATTAATTTAATATATTTGGGGAAATGAGTGGGCCGTTCTTTCATTATTTTAAGCCTAGCCCAGTTGGACCCTCAATATATAATATATTTATTAATTAGTTATATGTTTATATATATATATATATATATAATTTTATTAATAAAAATTAAATAATCATTTTCCTATAAATAAATCATTTGTTATGAATTTCTTACAAATAATTTATTATGTAAGGGGTTGGAGCTCTTGTTTGCTCGCGATTGTTCTTGTTGTCAATAAATATAGCCTCCAATTTCGCACCTCTAGGTTTCTCAGAGAATTGAATGATTCATCCAGTCTCATCAATCCAAAAACTCGATGCACGTATTCCATATAACATAAATAATTTGTCAACATTGCATGACACCTTCATGAAACTAGAAAAGGTAACACACCTTTCATCCATCCTCACACATGACATTGTAATATCAGCTCTAGAGCCAATATATATATATATGCTTCTGCGTGCAGTAGTATGTATGGTTAAGAAAACAGAAGAACAAATGCAGCCATCAATAGTACTAGTTGGCATGATCATGCTTCTGCAGTTATATGACTTGGTAATACAACCGTCGGCGCACACGCATATATATAGTAATATATATATATATATGACCATGCTTCTGCAGTAATATCATGTCTTTAATTGGCATGATCATTAGGAAAACAGAAGAACAAATTATACAACCATCGATATTAATCATCATAACATTTTTCCTTTCTAAAAACAAATTCTTTTATCGATAACCTATTCAAAAAGTTACGTATCCAAACGCACTTTACATGCATTCTCTCGACGCCATAAAAATTCTGAAATGGTGAAACTATTGGAGAACATTACTCTGAACATCTTCACGTGGCTCTCACAAAGATGCTCTCATCGTGGTAATGCTTGGTATAGAGTGAGCGGATTGGATGGTGCATGGGGAAGACCAACTGTGATTGGATGTTCCCTTTATCTTAGCTTTTTATTTGTCTCTCTTACTTTTTGCAGTTTACTTAGAGTATCGTGTCAAGAGTTTAGTCAACTTTGTCGCTCCTATTAATATGCACTCTCTGTAGCCTCTAAGTTAGTTTAATCAGCTTTAAGCTTCAACTCTCTCGTTTTGTATCCACATATGTGCATGCTGAGAATATAGTGTGTTATCTTTCTCTTCATTAGTTCTCTTCCCATCTTAACAGTGGTATCAGAGACACTGCTGTGAGCTCGACTTTGAAGGAAGATGGCTGCGAATGGCAGTGGGTCGTCTCAAGTCAATGTGCCTCCCTTTAATGGAGATGGTTACAACCTGTGGAGCTTGAAGATGGAGACCATCCTTCTCTCTCGTGACCTATGGGGAATGGTTGAGAAAGGATACAATGAAGAAGAAGAAGATGAGCACAAGAGAAGCTGAGAACATCAAAAAAGAAATGCAAAGGCTCTATGTCTAATACAAAGCAGTGCACTTGATGCCAAGATTCTCATCTGAATCTCACGTGCATGAGGAATGCGAAGAAGGCATGGGATATCTTGAAGGAGAATATCAAGGTTGCACCAAGAATGTACATGCCGCCTTCATTCTCACCCGCATGACTCGAGAATACGCACATGAAGAACGGAGAAAGGGTACAAGACTACAGGTAGCAGGTGCTAACCTGTAGTGTACCATATTCGAGCCCCGGAGAGGAGCCTCGGTGATCCGTCAGTTGTTGGGAAGATTCTCAAGTCTAACTCCAAGGTTTAGCCACGTGGTGTCGCTCATCATTGAATCGAAGGATCCCGAGCCTTCTCACTATTGAAGAACCTCGCTGGTCTCTCGTGAGGTCATGAAGGGAGATTGGATGTTGAGCAAGACCACACGGAGGGAGAAGGCACCGGATGTCAAGGGTGCCTCTTTTCAAGGCGCCCGTGGAAGTAGAGGTCGCGGTCGAGGATCCTGCTGTAGGGCGAGGATGGTCAGGCCGGAATTCGGGATCAAGGGGCAAGGACGCTGGAGCCCAGATCAAAGCCAAGGTCGCACTCCTGAAGGTTTACTCTTCATGAAGGTTTACTCTTCATGGCTTCAAGTGAAAAAACAAACGAAGGAGGAGGAACATGGTTGATAGATAGCGGTTGTTCTAATCACATGTCAGGTAACAAACTTCTCTTTCAGGACCTAGAAGAGGTGCCAAACAAAACTATAAGGTTAGGGAATGGAAAGACTCTAACAGTGCGAGGAGTTGGCTCGGTTTCACTTCGCTCAAGTGCTGGAAAGATGCATACCCTGACCAACGTGCAGTTTGTGCCGAATCTTGCGCACAACTTGTTAAGTGTTGGGCAATTAATAAGCTCAGGCTTCATGGTGGAATTCTCAGGAGGAGAATGTACTATTAGAAATGATGCAACTAAAGCTAAGGTGGCTCAAGTTTGCATGACTTCGCATAGGCTGTTTCCACTTGAAGCGGATGATGTGGGTTCGGCCAACGTTGCAAGAGTTGATGGAGTATCTGACCTTTGGCATAAGAGACTTGGTCACCTAAACTTGAAGAGCATGAAGCGTCTGTCAGAGAAACAAATGGTTACTGGTCTCCCTGATATAACAACAATAGAACCTTGTGAAGCATGCTGTCTGGGAAAACAATCTCGATGTGAATTTCCCACCGGACAAGCACGAAGGGCTGCAGCACCATTGGAGCTTATTCACGGAGACCTTGTCGGACCTATGCAGATGCCATCCATTGGAGGTAATCTTTACTTATTCTTGCTGACTGATGATCATTCTAGACATTCGTGGGTGTATTTTCTTCAACGAAAATCTGATGCTCTTGAAAAGTTTAAAGTTTTCAAGCTTCTAGTTGAGAAGCAACTTTCACTACCTGTGAAGATACTTCGAACGGATCGCGGAGGCGAGTTTACATCTCATGAGTTCAAAGCATTCTTGGAAGCCTCTGGCATCCGGCAGCAGTTGACGGCACCGCGATCGCCTCAACAAAATGGGGTCGCCGAGTGGAAAAATCGCACCGTGACCGAGATGGCAAGGACGATGTTAAAGACGACAACGATGCCGACGGAGTTCTGGGCCGAGGCGGTGGCCACAGCTGTTCATATTCTAAATCGTTCTCTGACGACTGCAAATGAAAACCAGACTCCATACGAGGTGTTGACGGGGTCAAAGCCGAGTGTAAACCATCTCAAGGTGTTTGGTTGTTTGACCCACTCTCTCGTTGACCCGCAACAGAGGCAAAAATTCGACTCCAAGTCATCACCTGGGATTTTCATTGGGTATTGTGATAATGCCAAAGCCTATAAAGTGTTTGACCCCATCTCAAGACGTGTTCAAGTCAGCAGGAATGTAAAGTTCTTTGAGTACAAGCACTGGGACTGGGGAAATGGAGCCGAGACAACAACAATTTCTACACCATGTGTTGACTCAGATGATGATGCGGATCAGCATCAGGTAAACAATTCTCCATCGTCCATTTCAGCAGATGAGCAGTTGAGATCCAGCCAAGATACTTGCATGCCTCCGCAGTCCACAAACACTGACGAAGATGGCAGTCCTCCAGCAAGGTATCGAAGTATAAATGAAATCTATGATGAATGTTCATTTGCACTAACCGCTGCAGACCCTACTTCATTCGGAGAAGCTGCGAAATATGAAGATTGGATGACTGCCATGCGAGAGGAGATGCAAGCCGTTCACAAGAATAAAACCTGGGAGCTCACAATTCTACCATAAGGGAAGAAGGTGATCGGTTTGAAATGGGTTTACAAGTCGAAGTTCAATCCAGATGGCACTTTGTTGAAGAAGAAGGCAAGAATAGTTGCAAAGGGATACAGTCAACTTGAAGGCATTGATTTTGAGGAAGCATTCTCCCCAGTTGCACGAATGGAAACCGTTCGTCTCTTTCTTGCCGTTGGGATCCAAAGAAGCTGGAAGATATATCAATTGGATGTAAAGTCGGCTTTCTTAAATGGTGAGCTAAAGGAGGAGGTGTACGTGATGCAACCGGAAGGGTTTAGTATCAAGGGTAAGGAAGAGCAAGTCTACAGGCTTCATAAGGCTCTCTACGGTCTTCGACAAGCTCCGCGAGCTTGGTACAGTCGCATTGACTCACACTTCCAGCAGATGGGCTTCATCCGAAGTACAAACGAACCCACAATTTATAGAAAGCATGGAAGGAATACAGATATACTAATATTGTGCTTATATGTAGATGATATCATCTACATGAGTAGCTCCAACGAAATGTTGATTCATTTCAAAGAAAGTATGAAGAAAGAGTTCGAGATGTCAGATTTGGGTCAGCTGAGATACTTCCTTGGATTAGAGGTGGTGCAATCTGAACATATGTTGTTTTTGTCTCAGAAAAAGTATACTGAAGATCTCTTGGACAAAGCTGGGATGCTCCACTGCAATCCTGCAGCTAGTCCAACGAATATAAATGAGAAATTACACTCTAATGACAACTCTGGATTGGCTGATCCTACAAAGTATCGGCAGCTTGTTGGTGGTTTACTATACTTGACAAATTCTCGTCCAGAAATTATGCATGCTGTCGCGGTTGTCTCCCGATTCATGCATGCTCCGTCCATGCATCATTATGGCGCGGTTAAGAGGATTCTGCGCTATCTTAATGGGACCATTGGTTTTGGAATCCAGTACTTGAAGAATGAGGAGTTCAAGCTCACAGGCTACTCCGACAGTGACTGGGGAGGCTCACCTGACGACCGACGCAAAGACAACTCGGGTGGATTTTCACACTAGGATCAAAAGGCATTGCTTGGTGCTCTAAGAAGCGACCACCATTCTGACCCTTCTTCGAGCAATCGAGGCGAGTATATCTCCGCTACATCACCTGCCAGGAAGTCGCTTTTAGCTGCGACGCTTGTCTGGAAGATATGAATGAAAAACAAGTTAACTCTAGTGTGATCATGTGTGACAATAAATCGGCAATCTCTATTGCTCACAATCCGGTGCTACATGGGCGAACGAAGCATATAGATACAAGGTATCATTTTATTCGAGATTTAATTAAGGATGGAATCATTAAGATCGTGTATTGTAGCACACACGATCAACTCGCGGATGTCTTCACAAAGGGCTTGCCAAGTTGCAAATTCGAAGGATTCAGAGATGCTCTCGGAGTACGAAGTTCAGAGTAAGGGGAGCGTGTTGGAGAACATTACTCTGAACATCTTCACGTGGCTCTACAGCATGCTCTACTGTGTACGTTGCATGGCATAGAGTGAGCGGATTGGATGGCTGCATAGGAAGACCAACTGTGATTGGATGTTCCCTTTATCTTAGCTTTTATTTGTCTCTGTTTTTTTACTTTTTGCTGTTTACTTTAGAGTACTGTGTCAGTAGCTTAGTCAACTTTGCTGTTCCTATTAATATGCACTCTTGTATTCTCTAAGTTAAGTTTAATCAGTTTAAGCTTCAACTCTCTCGTTTTGTATCCACATATGTGCATGCTGAGAATATAGTGTGTGTTATCTTTCTCTTCATTAGTTCTCTTCCCATCTTAACAGAAACATCTTCATATCAATTGTGTATTCTAGAAGCAAATTTGGTCCTTTTTTAGACAAATCTTTGCTCTAGATTCTCCTCCATCCTCAATCTTCAATATCTGGACTACCTAGATTGCTTCACTAAATTCTTCTCAGAGGAACCTGTGAGATCTCAGCTCCAGAGCAATTATTTGGAATATTTGGCTGGAACGGAACAATCGCATTTTTAATCTAAACTGTTCACATACTCTTTCAGTTTTTTCTAAGCCTGCTAACATGCTTCTTTCTTGGTTTTCCGCAGCTTCAGAGTCTCATCAGCAGGCAACCCTGGAAGCCTCCCAGAGGATCAAGCGATCTCTCAACTTCATGAGCACAAAACCTACAGATCTTATCCGCGATTTAGCATATACCATATAGATCGGGAGTAGTCCTCTTCTTCTTACAGCTCGGACAGGCCTGTGTTTTCAGACGGTAGTCTTCGCCGATCCGACTTACTCCCTTTTTCTATATTGTCGCCTCGCTTTTCTATTTTTATTCCAGACGTTGTTCTCCCTTTACCCCTGGTGAGGATTTCAGTCTGTTTGTTTTCTATGTGTGGTTGTATCACTTTTCCTGAAGTTTTACTTGATAATTTTCTTTTTATTTTCAATAAATTTGTGGTTTATCCACTCTACTTATCCTTTCTAACCAGATAACAAAAGATTCAAGACATGTCTATACCAAACTTAGGCTCATCCACATCTAAAGAAAAAAGGACCACCAATACTAAGTCTCCTTAAAAGCATTAACCAAGAAATGAATAAAGTTAACTTATGAGATAAAAAAATGATAATAATAATAATAATAAAAAACAGCAATCAATCCTTCTTCTTGGGAGACTCCACCCATAGTGCGGCCAAGTTTCATATGCTTATTCTTCCTAGTGAACATGGGGCACCAATGCCCTCATGCAGCAGATATCACCTTCTGAATTACATGATTAGCAACTTCAATGGAGTACTTCGTACTCTTAGAAATATACTCCAATCCCCCTCCCTTTTGTGTTTTGGTTAGGACTGACATAAGCCAAGCATTAATTTTTATTTTTAAACATATAATATACATTATCATCACTGGGTTTAGCAAAATATCCGTCATTTCCGTTTTTTTAGTTAAGATGGACATATGCGGGGAATTAATTTTTATTTTATTTTTAAAACACATTATCTTCATTATCACCATTGTGTTTAATGAGATTTGAATTTAGACTAATAAAATACCATGCATTCTATTTTAAAGGCAAAAGACGGATGAGATGTAAATTTACATTTTTTATTAAATATTTATTTAAAAATTTTAAATGTTCATTATGCCCAAAGTTTCATACTGTATAATGTTTTTTTTTACTTAAATATTCAAAATAAAATTTTCTCTAGTAATATATTATAATATATTTATAGTCCACTGTTATTTGGTAAAACACATGTATCATTGGGATATAGATTGTCATAATTAGGTCACATATTCATTACCTTTTAAATAATCTTTTCATATGTAGATTATCTTTATGTGCATATATATATATATATATATAAACTCGATGTAATTGTGGCTTCTATGTTTTCTTTATTTTTTTAAAGATTGCATAAATTATTAAAAAATTATTCTAAATTAAATAATTTTTTTATAACTTTGTGAATTATTTATCAATAAATAAATAAATTTTATAAAATAATAATTCTTCGTTGTAGTTAGAGTATTATTTTATAGAGGTTTTACTGTACAGGGACACTTGCGCATGTATATATACACACTAAAAAAAAAATAAATTTTAAGAATTACACATGTAATTAGTCAAAATTAATGAGGAACAAAAACTCGTAAGAAATTTCTTTATTTTTTTTTAAAGTAATCATTTTTCTCCTCTTTGGAGTTGTATATCAGGTACTAGCTCTAATCACCTATGTGACATAACTAATGTACGTACCACTGTATCTACATATCATTTAACAACTCCTACGTGGAGGCATTTGTTACTTTATCCCAAGCTGCTGCTCCATTCTCTAGTATTCTTCCTCTTCCTTCAATTCCTCGATGTCCCATCACCATGTCTATTATTACAACTTCGATGTCACGTGATAATATGAGTCATTGCGGTGTTGGTGGTGACGTTGTGGGAGGGGTCGGCGAGATTAATTGAGGGGGAGAGAGTGAGGAGTTTGAAGAGACTACTGATGGAGATGGACTAGTGTAGGGTTTAATTTCATGGTTGCGAATTGCTTGTTTGGTTTGAGAGTTACATAGATATATAGATATATATAGGAGTTCTATAGGTGAGCTGTCGTTTAGTTAGACAAGTTTGTGAAATAGAGTTTCATGGGAGTTCTTTAGTTAAGTTGTTGCTTGGTCAAACAACTTTATACATATATAGGAGTTTAATAGGTGAGTTGTTGTTCTGTCAGACAACTTTGTGGAATAAAGTTTCATAGGATTTCCATAGGTGAGTTGCTTAGAGTTAGAATAAAGACAACCTTTGGCAACAAAGTTTGTAGATGAGTTAACGACTCATGGGTTGTCATGAGTCCAAAAGATTTCGGAATAATATAGATTTTATATCTCCCCAGGAATACTCCAAGGGCTATTATTTATTTATAAAACAAATTGCCAGTGAGTTGCAATTTTGGAAATTTTTGTGGTATCATACATATAAAATAACAAAGAACAAACAATGATAATTATTTATTTGCAAAATAAAAACTTATGAAGGATGAGCTAGTTATCATTTCTTTGATAACTTTGGGAAGAAAAGCTATCTTGTGCCCTGTGATTTTGGCACCAAAAATTGGTATCTATCTCAACGAAAAATAAAAATTTCAAAATAGTTTTTAATAAATATGGATAACAACAATTTTATTTACAGTACAAAACACAGAAAAGGGGAAAGGGTTTTTGTTTTTATATATAGTATTGTTTTTATAAATAAAATAAAAAAAATAATGAGTTGTTATCCATCCACGTGCTTCAGTTGTGTGATATTGTGTATCTCAATGAAGAAATATAACAATAATTATTATTTATTTGTAAAATAAAGTTTTTATATATATAAGTTTTGAATGACATGGTATTATACTTCGAAAAACAATAACAATAAGTTGTCACCCATTAGAAGATTTCAGGATGATGTGATATTGTATATATATATCAATGAAAATTCAATAGTGATTATTATTTCTAATAAAATAAAAGCTTCTCAATAAGTTTATTTTAGAAGCACAAAGTATTGTAGTTTTAAAAATACAAAATAAATTATCATTTATTTGAGGATTTTCTAGAATAATGTGATATCCATATTTTAAATATATATAATATCTTTTATTATTTATTT
>NW_024087544.1:0-17087 GCF_009730915.1 Dioscorea cayenensis subsp. rotundata | reverse complement strand
AATGTTATGTTTTCTTTTCAGAATGCCTACTATATTTCAATCAAAACCATTATTTTATGATTTCTTTTCGGAATGTCTCCTATCTTTCAATCAAAACACGAATCCTATGTTTTCTTTTATCAATGTGTCCTATTTATTAGTTTTCAATCCAAACATAACCCTATCTTTAAAAAATAGAATTTATTTTTGGAATGTCTCATATTTTTTTAATCAAAACCCTAATCCTAAATTTTTTTAATGCCTCCTTTTTGTTAAATCAAAATCCTTATCTTATGTTTTTTATAGTAATGTCTGCTTTGTTTTATTTTAGTAATATCTCCTTTATTTCAATCAAAACACTAATTCTATGTTTTCTTTTTGTAATATCCCTTATTCATTGGTTTTCAATTAAAACCCTTATCCTATGCTTTCTTATAGTAATGTCTCATATTTTTCAATCAATACACAAATCATATGATTTCTTAAGTGAATTTTTCCAATTTTTGAACTGGAACAATATTTTTATTTTTTCTTTCTGTATTGTCTCATATTTTTCAATCAAAACCTTAATCCAATATTTACTTTTCTGAATGGCTCCTATTTTTCAATAAAAATCATAATCTTATGATTTTCGTTTGGCACTGTCTACTTTTTTGAATCAAAACTATAATCCTATATTTTCTTTTGGAAATTTCCCCTACTTTTTGGTTTTTATTGAAAATCTTAGTCCTATGTTTTCTTATAGTAATGTCTCATATTTTTTAATCAAATCCTAATCTTATGTTTTCTTTTCATAATACATCTTCAGTAATGTCTCCTATTTTTTAAATAAAACCCTAATTTTTCGTTTTCTTTTACTGAGTATCTACTATTTTTGAATCAAAATCCTATTGTTTTCTTATTGTAATGTCTCCTATTTTTCATTCAAATCGCTAATACTATTAATCATATGACGCATTCGGGAAATAACATATGTTTTGATTGAAAAATAGGAGACATTTCGAAACAAAAATATAAGATTAGGTTCTTGATTGAAAAATATGAGATATTTTCAAAAGAAAACATAAGATTAGGGTTTTGATTGAAAAATAGGAGACATTACTATAAGTAAACATAGTGGATGTCTGTTATTCTTTTGGAAATGACTCCTTTTGCCGATATTTTTGAAAATAATATGAGAAAAGAAGACATGGAATTAGGGTTTTGATTCCAAATTAAAAAATAGGAGGCATTACAAAAAGAAAACAAAGGATTATTGTTTTGATTGAAAAGTATGAGACATTCTGAAAAGAAAACATCATTTTAGTTTTTTTATTAAAAACTAGCAGATTAGTGTTATAATTAAGAAGTAGGAATGGATCATATTAGAATTATGGTTTTGATTAAAAAACAGTAGACATTTCTATGTTTTTCTTATAGTAATGTCTCCTTTTTTTTCTATCAAAACCCTAATCTTATGTTTCTTTCACTAAATGTCTACTATTTTTTTTAATCAAAACCTTAATTCTATGTTTTCTTATCGTAATGTGCTTTCGGTTTTGAATCAAAATCGTAATCCTATTTTGCATTCTTAAAAATAGAATTAGGGTCTTCATTCAAAAATAGGACACATAAGATTAGGGTTTTGATTAAAAAGTAGGAGACATTACAACACCAATCCTATGTTTTCTTTTTGAAATGTCTCATATTTTTTTCAATCAAAAACCCCTAATCATATGTTTTGATTGAAAAAAATATGAGAAATTACATAAAAGAAAACATACATAGGATTACTATTTTGATTCAATAATAGGAGACATAAGAGTAGTTTTTTGATTGAAAAATAGTAGACATTACTATTTTTTAATATTACAAAGGACTAGCGTTTTGATTCAAAAAAATAGGATCCATTTCAAACTATCATTTGAAATGTCTCCTATTTTACAAACAAAACATAGGATTAGAGTTTTCAATCCTATGTTTTTGAATAAAAAAATTGGATTGTTTTGGAATGCGAAAAGAAAAGCATATGATTTTGGGTTTTTTTGATTGAAAAAAATAGGAGACATTATTATAGGAAAACATTCACAAAAAAGAAAACCCTAATTAAAATATGTTTTCGGAATGTCCCATTTTTTTGAATAAAAAATAGCAGACACTCACAAAAGAAGACATAGGATTACGATTTTGATTGAAAAAAATGAGACATTAAAATAAGAAAACATAGGATTATGGTTTTGATTAAAAAATAGTGGAAATTCCAAAAACTAAAACTTAGGATTATGGGTTTTATTGAAAATTATGAGACATTTCCAAAATAAAACATAAGATTAGGGTTTTGAATAAAAAATGGTAGATATTCTGAAAAGAAAATATATGATTAGTGTTTTACTTGAAAAAAAGCAAACATTACTATCAGAAAACAAAGGATTAGGTTTTGGATTAAAAATAAAAAAATAGGGGATATTTGGAAAAAAAACATAGGATTAGAGTTTTGATTACAAAATTGAAGACATTCTGAAAAGAAGACAAAGGATTAGTGTTTTGTTTCAAAAATGGCCGACATTCTGAAAAGAAAAAAGAGAATTAGGGTTTTGATTAAAAAATAGAAGCTATTCCAAAAAAGAAAACAAAAGGGTAGGGGGTTACAATTTTGATTAAAAACTTATAAATAACAAACATGAAGAAAAGAAAATATAGTATTAGATTTTTTATTGAAAGATAGGAGACATTGCGAGAAGAAAATATAGAATTAGTGTTTTGATTCAAAAATAGGTGGCATTTCGAAAAGAAACATAGAATTAGGGTTAGAAATGTCAGCTATTTTTTAACCAAAACCCCAATTGTAATGTGTCCTATTTTTCAATCAAAACACTAATCCTATGTTTTTTTTTCCGGAATGTCTCTTATTTTTCAATCAAAATAGTAACCTATGTTTTCTTTTGAGAATGTCTGCTATTTTTCAATCAAAAATATAATAATATGTTTTTTTTTGAAATGTCTCCTATCTTTCAATCAAAACTTGAATCCTATGTTTTGAAAAAAATAAGATATTTCCAAAAGAAAACATAACTAATCCTATCTTTCAATAAATACCGGAATTCTATATTTTTATCTTCAAAATGTCTCATATTTTCAATCAAAATCCTAATCTTTTTTTTTATTTTTGGAATGTCTGCTATTTTTGAAACAAAATCCTTATCCTATGTTTTTTTATAGTTATGTCTTATATTTTTCAATCAAAACCCTAATTCTAGGTTTTTTTTAGATGTCTGATATTTTTTAATCAAATTAATAATCCTATGTTTTTTGTTTGTAATATCTCATATTTTTCTGTCACGTCCTGTCCCACGGGTCCCACACGTGATATACCGCAACGACAACCCAGGGGAGGCCAAACACCTACCTCAACCATAGATCGTTGTAAGGCTAACTTGTTCCATACAAAAAAGCTACTATAACAATAAAGAATAATTTAATAATAAACATATACAATAACCTTATTATATAAGATCATCAATTTTACACAAGGTATGAATTATAAGCAAACCTCATAAGAATAACATAACAACAACAACAATTTAAAAAAAAACCCATCAGGACATTCTTAAGGTCAAACAAACATTTACATCTACATCCCAAAAATACTGAACTATGACTTGATACACATAATCATCAACTCATCCCAAAATATGGGTATGGTTTCTCAAACAATACTGGACAATAGCAACATACATGAATAATCAAGAAGGAGAATCATATAAGTCGGTCGACATCGTAACCTCTAGGATCCCACACACTACATACCATGTACAAGAATATATATGCACAAACTAAAAGAAATAAATGCACTTCAATAGACTCTTGCCACGCACTTCACGTCCACATCGCTTCGCTGAACTAACACCTGGGGAGAAGAAAGAGAGGCTGAGTAACTTGGTTACTCAGTGAGGGGAATTGCATGGAACTATAAAATCGTACATGTCAAAAATAAGTATAACCAATTTAACAATAAACCGTTTTAAGAGTTTACCAACACTCAAAATAAAGAAATCAACAACCGTAGAGTAATACTAAAATTCACAAGGAACAAAGTATACAAATAAAAGTACTTTACAATAACAAATATATCTATGATGAATTCTAACTTAAATCGGATTCACTTTCCAAACAACTCAAGATATAAATGTCTGCGCAAAATAAAGAGCTAAACAAGAATAAATTTCTTCCATAATTTCAAACCCATCCATTTGTACTAGACAAGGTTTAATAGTTGTAGCATATTAAATGACTTAAAAGTGTGACCATAAACAAAGACAGTATAAGTAATGAGCACGAAACAAGGATTCAATTTTGCGTAAATAATACACTATTAATAACCAATATAAAACATAAACAATTTATACCCAATTATAATTGCGAAGACATTCGTTCCATTCAATAATTTAGTAGAATAGGTATTTAAGAAATCTCAATCGATGACCAGATCTTAGTAAATAGCCCCTATAAATTAGGTTATCAAGTGAGGAACTAAATACGGAACTATAGCTCATACATGAACAAATAGGAAATGAAAAGCAAGAATACGCTTTAAAATTCAACAATGATAAAATATTGTACAAATCAAGTATAAAACCATGAATGTGACCTTTTCATCAAGAAATGCAAGTCAACAACCTTTTCATTCATCAAGGAACCCAAAACAAATTTAAAATCTAAAAATCATACATTTTCTTTCAATAGCTCAACGATTCAAAATGTTTAGAAAATAAATAAGTAAATGAATAAGTCAAAAGTCGGTAGTATCACAAATAGCCTCGAAAAGCCTCCGTCACTAACCGTGGCCTCGGTTAGGTCAGGAGCCACCAAGATGCGCGTATCTTAGCGTTGACCATTGGGATGTTCGTGTGTTGACTCTGAACAACCCAACTAAATCCATGTCACTGCTCTACGCTCCCACCTTAAATGGCATAACCGGTTTGACAGTATTCCAAGCCACATCTAAATAAGTCGGCCGTGGAAACCATCCACTTCTTTCTGCAGTAAGTACTGGAGCTTCGCTCCCATGTCACCATCAAAACATTTAAATAACAATCTAGCCCGTAGGCTCAATATATACATCAACATGATAGCAAAATCCTCATCGAGAGATTACAAGTGTTCACAATTGCAATTCTCACTCCAAGAGTGAATAACTTGATTATAACATCTTCATTGAGACCATCTTTATCAAGAACATCATACAAGAGTATTCTTTGAAAACATACTTCTGATATAGCATCAATTCCATCAAATTATCACAAGCTTTATCATATAAATTTTTCACTCCAAGAGTGATTAAGCTATCCAAAACATCACATTCATACATCTTTTCATCAAATAAGCATCATTTGGAAAATAATCCTTGAGTAGTCTCTTCAAGAATAACTTCAACAATAACACAAAATGTATTACAAAAATGGTTTGCATAAACTCATTTAATATCATAACAAGAGTCCCAAGTTTCACAAAAACATACATTTTTAGAATATTTAAAACACAATAATAAAAATTTTTTTAAACGCAAAATATGCCATTTTTGAAAGTATCTTTGAATAAACTCAGTCATGAACACAAATATTGTTTTCAAATACCATAGAAAACAATTTGAGAAACTTTAGAAATGTTGACATATCATTTAAAGGAATTGTAAAATCATTTTCATCTTAAATTTACAACTTTTCACATAACCATCCTGACTCCAAGAGTGAGTAATTTGCACATATTAAATCAAATAAATGCTATGCTAATCATGAAACAAATCTTTTCATATAGGAAGACACCAATTTCAATAATTCCTTTAAGATGCATTTCAAAAACTAAGTTTTTAAACACAAATAACATTATAGAAAATATTTTAAATATATCATTAAAAAATTTCAACCATAATTTCAGAGGACTGAGTCAATTTATCATACGGCTCCAAAGAAGTCCTTTTTCATTAAGAAAACATTGTGTAAGAGGAACCTTTGAAAGTATAATATAAGTATAACATCATCAGAATGGAATTCAACTTAGTTTGCACAACTCATTTCGTCATCATAACCAAGACATCAAGTTTTCTTGAAAATACATGCTTTGAAACATATGACCCAGAACATAGAGTTTCCATCCACAAGTAGCATATACTTTTCAAATATTCTTGAAATATGTTAAATAATAAATCATCATAGTTTCTAATTGCCTTAGAAAATATTCCAAGAGTATTAGCAACAATAAATTATCATTGAAGGCCAAGGCAACTTAAACATTTGAAAACATGCATGATTTATAATCCATAATTTAATAAATCGCACTCAAAACTTGGAGAGCTAAAAACCTCCGGTGTTACTTCTCCACCGGATCTTCTCCCTTACTTGAAGTTTCTCCTCCTAGAAGCAATTAAACAAACCAAACAAATAACCGAACAACATTAATCACTAGATCAATTGAAATGAAGGAAAATGCTCAAAATGGGGACATGATTGCTTCTAGGGATTTCTAAACTTTCTAGCTAGAAGATCTAACAAGAATATATCTCTCACAACCTTTAAAACCAACAAGAAAAGCAAGAAAACCCCAAATTTGGCTCGATGCTACAGTAATCCCAAAATCAAGGAAGATGATAGTTCAAAGGTTTCTCGATAACAAGGTCTTACAAATCAACAGCAATACTAATCTCAAATTTTACCATCAAAGAGGAAGAAAAGAAAAAAGAATCATGCTCCCACTTGAATCTACAACAAAACCGTAGCTATACTCATCCAAAGAACAAGGAAGAACAAGCAAGGAAGAGGGTTTACCTTGAGTCAAAGGATGATCACTTTTTAGGATCCAAGAACAAGACCACAAATCCCACCAAAATCACCCTGAAACCCTAAGAATGGTGGAGGAAGAGAGGAGTAGAGAATGGGAAGGTTTTGAGTGAACATAAGTGAAGAAACGGGCTCAAACGAGGCTTTAAAGAGATGAACGCCCAAAATTTCGGGTGGAACACAGTCTGAACACGATCATGTTAGAGCTAACACAATTAATGCAGTAAAACTACTGTAGCGAAATTACTATAGCGGAAACACTGTAACACCAATATGAAGAAAGGACATGGTTTGAGTGCTCCTGACACGAGCGAGTCAGAGTTGAAATTTGAAATTTCAATATCCTGATTTTCCTGAGAAATTTAGTGGGACGGACATGGGTTAGACATGGCCGTGCGCAACCTGAAAGCCACTTTTTAACCCTAAACACATCATCAAACGCTCGGCAAGATGCCCCAAAAAAAAAGATAATGAGAAAACGACTAAAATGACTAAGATAACAAAGTAACAAGCAAGGGAAAATGGATCGACTCACCACATTTTCAATCGAAACTATAATCTTATGTTTTCTTTTTGAATGGCTAATATTTTTTAACTAAAACCCTAATATTAAGTTTTCTTTTGTGAATATCTGCAATTTTTGAATCAAAACCCTAATTTTATGTTTTCTTTTGGAAATGTCCCTTATCTTTTGCTTTTTAATCAAAACCCTAATCCTATGTTTTTTTATTACCAAAGGAAATGTCTCTTATTTTTCAATCAAAATACTAATACAATATTTTTTTTCATAATGTCTCATATTTTTTAATAAAAACAATAATCATATGTTTTCTTTTATTAATGTCTCCTATTTATCAGCTTTGAATCAAAATCCGAATCCTATGTTTTATTTTTTTAATGTCTACTATTTTGAATCAAAACCATAATCATATGTTTTCTTTTGGTAATAACTCTTATTTTTTAATCAAAACCCTAATCCTATGTTTTCTTTTAGGAATGTGTCCTATTTTTCAATCAAACCCCTAATCCTATGTTTTTTTTTCGAAATGTCTCTGATCCTTCAATCAAAACTCGAATCTTATGTCTACTATTTATTTCTTTTTTATCAATAAAATAATCATATGTTTTCATTTGGAAATGTGTGCTATTTTTGAATCAAAACAATAATCATATGTTTTTTATTCTAGGAATGTGTGATATTTTTCAATTTCAAATCAAAACCTTAATTTTTTGTTTTCTTTTTAGAATGCCTACTATATTATAAAATAAAACCATAATCCTATGTTTTCTTTTCAGAATGTGTGCTATTTATAAATCAAATCACTAATCCTATATTTTCTTATAGTAATGTCTCGTATTTTTCAATCAAAACCCTAATCCTATGTTTTTTTTTTCGGAATGCCTACTATATTTCAATCAAAAACTTAATTCTATGATTTTTTTCACAAATGTCTCCTATCTTTCAATGAAAATCTGAATCCTATGTTTCCATTTCTCAATGTCTCCTATGTATCAGTTTTCAATCAAAACCTTAATCATATATTTCAAAAATAGGTTTTCTTTTTGGAATGTCTCATATTATTTATCAAAACCTTAATCCAATTTTTTTTTAATGCCACTTATTTTACATCAAAATCCTAATCCTATTATTTTATACTAATGTCTCCTATGAATTATTTTGGCAATGTCTCCTATTTTTCAATCAAAACACTAGTTCCATGTTTTTTTCCGGAATGTCTCCTATTTATCGATTTTTCAATTAAAACCATAATCCTACATCATTTTTTCTTCTGAATGTCTACTATTTTTTTAATCAAAACCCTAATCCTATGCTTTCTTATAGTAATGTCTCATATTTTTCAATAAAAAACCAAAATCTTATGTTTTCCTTAGAGAATGTCTGCTATTTTTGAATCGAAACAATAGTCCTATATTTTCTTTTTGTAATGTGTCATATTTTTTTATTGAAACCCTAATCCTATATTTTCTTTTCAGAATAGCTCCTATTTTTGAATCAAAACCTCTAATCTCTATGTTTTTTCTTTTGTCTCCTATTTTTGAATCAAACTAATCTCCTATGTTTGAATCAAAACCCTAATCATGACTCTATCGTATGTTTTCTTTTTCAATATCTACTATTTTTTTGAATCAAAAACACTAATCCTATGTTTTATTATAGTAATGTATCCTATTTTTTTCAACCAAAAACACTAATGTTATATTTTTCTTTTTAGGAATGTCTCCTATCTTTATGCCAAAAACCCGAATCTTGTGTTTTTCTTTTTCTTAATGTCACCTATTTATTAGTTTTTGAATCAAAACCCTAATAGTAAATTTCCTTTTTAGAATGTTACATTTTTTTAATTAAATCCCTAATTGTATCTTTTTGTTTTTGGGAAATCTCGACTATGTTTTCTTTTTCAGAATGTGTCATATTTTTTTCAATCAAAGCCCTAATCCTATGTTTACTTTTTTTGGAATCGGGATGACATTCCAAAAACTCTAATCATAACTTTTTCTTTTTCAAAATGCCTCCTACCTTTTCGGAATGTCTATTATTTTTTGAATCAAAAGCCAAGTGCTTTCTTTTCTTTTAATAATGCGTGCTATTTTTTATCAAAACCCATAATCTTATGTTTTCCTTTGGGAATCTCTGCAATTTTTGAATAAAAACAATAATTAAATGTATTCTTTTTGTAATGTCTACTATTTTTTTCAATCAAAAACCCTGAATCATATGTTTTTCTTTTTCGGAATGGCAACTATATTTGAATCAAAAATCCTTATCCTATGTTTCCCTTCGAATGTCTCTTATTTTTTTCAATCAAAAACCCTAAACCTTTTTTGCATAGGATTAGGGTTTTTGAATTAAAACCCTAATCCAATGTTTTTCTTTTTGGGAATGTCACCCTAAATTTCAGGTTGGAATCAAAAACCCTAACCTACGTTTTTCATTCGGAATGTCTCCTATTTATTAAAAAAACCTAAAGCTTTATTTTATTTTCAAAATGTCTCCTATTTATCATAACATTAATGATAAATAGGAGACTTTAAGAAAAGAAAATAAAGGATTCTGGTTTTCAATCAAAACCCTAATCTTAAGTTTTCTTTTTGGAATGCGTACTATATTTTTAATCAAAAACTCTAATCCTACTATATTTTTTTAGTTTTTGAATCATAACCTTAATTCTAAGTCAGAATGTCTCGTATTTTTTAATCAAAACCTTAATCCCAAGTTTTATTTTTGGGATGCCACCTATTTTTTAATCGAGACCCTAATCTTATGTTTTCTTTTGAAAATCTCTCCTATTTTGAATTAAAAAAATAATCCTATGTTTGAATTCCATAATTTATCATATTTTTCAATCAAAAACTCTATTCCTATGTTTTCTTCTCGTAATGGCTCTTATTTTGAATCAAAACCCTAATCCTATGTTTTCTTTTATGAATGTCTGCTATTTTTGAATTCAAAATCCTAATCATATGTTTTCTTTTGGTAATCTCTACTATTTTTGAATCAAAACAATAATTTTACGCATTCTTTTCATAATGTGTCCTATTCTTCAATGAAAACACTAATCCTATATTTTTTTTTGGAATACATATTGTATTTGAATCAAAAACTTAATCTTATGTTTTCTCTTCCGAAAGTGTCCTATTTTTCAATCAAAAGCCTAATCCTTTCTTTTTTGAATAGGATTAGGGCTTTGAATTAAAACCTTAATCTAATGTTCTCTTTTGAGAATGTCACCTAAATTTCGGTATGTAATCAAAACCCGAACCTACATTTTCATTTCAGAATGTCTCTATTTCCTCAAAAACCTAATCCTTTCTGTTCTTTTCATAATGTCTCCTATTTATCAAAAAAACAAAGGATTGTGCTTTTCAATCAAAGCCCTAATCATATGTTTTCTTTTTGGAATGCGTACTATATTTGAATCAAAAGAGTAATCCTACTATATTTTTTGTTTTTGAATCAAATCTTAATCCTATGTTTTCTTTTTAGAATACCCCAAATTTTTCTAATCAAAACCCTAATCATTAGTATTTTTTTAAGAATGACCCCTATTTTTTAATCAAAACTTTAATGTTATGTTTTATTTTGGGAATGTCTTTTATTTTTGAATGCAAACAATTATCCTATGTTTTCTTTTTGTAATTTCTCCTTTTTCCAATGAAAACTATAATCCTATGTTTTTTTTCGTAATGTCTCATATTTTTCAATCAAAACCATAATTCTATGTTTTCTATTCGTAATGTCACATATTTTTTAATCAAAAACCTAATCCTATATTTTCTTTTTGTAATGGCTCCTAGTTTTTAATCAAAACTCTATGATTTAAAAATAAGAGACATTAATATAAGAAGAAAGAGGATTAGGGGTTTTCAATGAAAAATGGGAGACATTTCTTGAAGAAAATCACAAGAATATTATTTTTATTTAAAAATAGTAGACATTACAAAAAAACATGGGATTAGTTTTTTAATTGAAAAATGTCAGACATTTTGAAAGAAATCATAACATTCCTAAAATAGGAGACATTACACTAATAAAATATTTTATTAGGTTTTTGATTAAAAACCGAAAAATAGGGGACATTTCTTAAAGAAAACATAGGATCAAGATTTCATTCAAAAATAGGAAACATTCCAAAATGAAAACAAAGAATTAGTGTTTTGATTGAAAAATAGGAGGAATTATGAGAAGAAAACATAGGATTATGGTTTTGATTCTAATACAGAAGGCATTCCTAAAAGAAAACATAGGACTGCATTTTTGATTGAAAAAGAGGAGACATTACTATAAGAAAACATAGGATTATGGTTTGAATGAAAAATAGCAGACATTCCCAAGAGAAAACATAAGACGGATTTTGATTAAAAAACTAGTAGCCATTAAAAAATAAAACTTAGGATTAGGGTTTTGATTAAAAAGTATAAGATATTAAAAAAATAAAACATAGAATTCTGGTTCGGTTTGCAAAATAGCAGACATTTCGAAAAGAAAACAACGGATTAGGATTTTGATTGGAAAATGCGAGACATTTCTATATGAAAAACATCGGACTAGAGGTTTTTGATTTAAAAAAATAGACATTCAAAAGACTACTTTTTATTGAGAGACATCACTATAACAAAAAGTTTGGATTAGGGGTTTTGATTAAAAATAAAATAATAGCAGACATTTCCCAAAGAAAGATAGAATTAGAGTTTTGATTCAAAAAATAATAGACATTTCGAAAAGAAAAGAAGGATTAGTTTTTTGATTAATAAATAAGAGCCATTCCTAAAAAAAACATAGGATTAGGGTTTTAAATGAAAAATAGGAGACATTATTATAAGAAAACATAAGATTAGAGTTTTGATTCAAAAATATTAAACATTCCTAACAAAAAAACAATACGATTAAGTTTATTTTATTGAAAAAAATAGGAGACATTCTAAAAAGAAAAAAATATCGATTATTGTTTTGATTATAAAATAGAAGACATTCGAAAAAGAATACATAAGATTAGCATTTTGATTCAAAAATAGGAGGCATTCCAAAAGAAAACCTAAGATTTGGGTTTTCATTAAATAATAATAGATATTACTATAAGAAAACATATGATTAGGGTTTTGTTTCAAAAATAGTAAACATTGCTAAAAGAAAGCATAGGATTAGGGTTTCGATTCAAAAGTAGGAGGTATCCAAAAAGAAACCATAGGATTATGATTTTGATTTTAAATTATAAGACATGTTGAAAAGAAAACATTGGTTTAAGGTTTTGATTAAAAATTAACAGAGATTGCCAAAAAAAAATATAGGATTAGATTTTTTATTTAAAAAAATGAGACATTCCTAAAATAAAACAAAGTATTCGGGTTTTGATTCAAAACGAAAAAAATAGGACACATTCCCACATATCGTTTAGGGTTTTGATTAAAAAACAGCAGTACATTCCGAAAAATAAATGAAAGGATTAGGTTTTTGATTTGAAAAAAATAAGAGACATTCTAAAACATAGGTTTTTGGTTGTGATTCAAACCAAATAAATAGGAGACATTAAAAAAAGAAAACATAGGACTTGGGTTTTATTGAAAGAAATTGGACATTCCGAAAAGAAAACATAAGATTATGGTTTTTGATTGAAAAAAATATGATGCATTCCCTAAAAAAACCATAGGATTTGGTTTTTAACAAAAATTTGATACATGACGAGATCTGAATATTGTTTTTAATTCAAAAATTGTAGGCATTACATAAATTAAGATTATGGTTTTCATTAAAAAATTAGAGGCATTCCGAAAAGATAACAAAAGATTACGGTTTTGATTAAAAATATACCCAAAACAAAAAATATAATTACGATTTTGATTAAAAGTTAGCAAAACACTCCCAAAAACAAAAAGTTAGGATTTGTGTTTTTGATTAAGAAAAAATAAGACATTCGAAACAAAATTAAATGATAAGGATTTTGATTCAAAACCGAAAAAGAGGAGATGATGAGTGCACTTTGTATACATGTTTCCATGCCCTAAATCTATCACTTTGCTTGGTTTCAAGTTTACTTTTATGCATGAGCAGTGCTATTATAGGTATTTTTGTTATATGTGCAGGAATAGGGGGCTCAATGTAATTTGGAGTGAAATCGAGAAGAAAATGAGTGAATATTTAAAAAGAGCTCAAGTACTCAAGCTGGACATGGGCTGGACACGCTCATGTCATGCCCACTGAATATTTCAGCCTGATGTCGATCGTGACGACAACCAATAGGGGACTCGATGTAATCTGTGTAGAAGGGTGCTTCCAAGCTTCACAATGTCAGGACACGATCGTGTCCATGCCCCTGAAAAACCAGGCCAAAGCAATTTTATTGTAGAATAGGTGACATGCGTTGGGTGCTCCTGACACGCTCATGCCACATCATTGCATGGTTAAGACACGACCGTGTCCCTTCCACTAAATCTTCCAGGCGGAGGCATTCTATTTCACTAAGTTTTCCCTTGACATGATACTGTCTACACACACTCGTGCGCAGACCGTGTTGAGCCCGAATCTCCACTTTGTAACTCCAGTTTTTAGGGTTTCCTTTCCATCTTTGTTAGGCAATTTTCTTCTCCACCTGGAGGACATTGATGAGAGCGAAGATCAAGTTTATCCGCACCTTCTAAGGCATCAAGGAAAGAGTCGGAGGCACAAGGGAAGTGGTGCTAGCACACGGAGCTCGACATTGGAGGCAAACCTCAAAGAGAATGGAGTCTTGTCTTCTTTCTTTTGATCTAATGTTATCTCCTCCATGTGTACCCACCGATGAGGGGCTAGCCGGCCACGGTGCCATGTGGTGGGAACTTTGCCACTTTGTATGGTTTAAACACTTATACTCTTCTTGATTTATGAAGTTATTTTGGTTCTTGTGTTAAATTTTGTATTGCAAAACTTGATGTACTTGACTTACGTAGTTGCTTAGATAAAACATGATGGTGGATTGTCACAGCTATTGTTGCCCTATGCAATAGCATAACTTGGTGAGCTTGAATCCATAGTTATCTTTGCAAAAGTTTACATAATTGAGAGCCATAGTTGTAATATTGCTTTTGAGCACACACTAGAGCCTAAGAATGTACCTAGTAAACCTTGAGAGCAAGTGAGCATCACTAAGTGTTTAGGAAACATCCCGGGGCATTGTTCTTTTGTTGTTGACACTCAATCCATTTGCCTTATTGTCTTCATCTGTTCTCTTTTCCCTTATTTCTTTATTCTGTATTTTATTTTTAGTACTCCTATCACCAATTCATTCTTCACTAGGGATCAGTGTTGGGCGAGTACTTTTAGACAAGTTCCTAAGGTTTGACAACTGTCCCCCTTATGGGGTACCACTATATTACTTGTGTGCGACCCGTGCACTTGCGAGAACAAATCAACAGACATTGCAAAAAAGAAAACATAGGATTAGTGTTTTAATTCAAAATAAAAAAATAGGAGATATTCTGAAAAAAAAAACATAGGATTAGGGTTTTGATTCAAAACTAGAAGCCATTCATAGAAGAAATAATAGGATTAGTTTTTTATTGAAAACCAAAAATTTGAGGTAACATTCCAAAAAAAGAAAAACATATGATTAGGGGTTGTAATCGAAAAAAATAGGAAATATTCGAAAAAGAAAACCTAGGATTATGGTTCGATTCACAAATAGTAGATATTCTGAAAAAGAAAAACATAGGGTTTGGGTTTTTTTATTGAAATATAGGAGATATTCCGGAAATAAAACATAGGATTAGTGTTTTTGATTGAAAACGAATAAATATGAGGGCATTCCAAAAAAATAAAAACATTGAATTAATGTTTTGATTGAGAAACATGAGACATTTTCGAAAAAGAAAAACATAAGATTAAGATTTTTATTCAAAAATAGGAGACATTCCAAAAGGAAAACATACGATTAGTGTTTTTGTTCAAAACTTAAAATTAGAACACATTCTGAAAAAAACTGATAGGATTAGCGTTTTGTTTCGAAAATAGAAGTCATTCCGAAAAGAAAAGAAACTATTATGTTTTTTTATTGAGAAATAGGTGACATTTTATTAAAGAAAAATATATGATTAGATGTTTTTGATTCAAATATAGTAGACATTTCGAAAGGAAAAGATACGATTATGGTTTTGATTGAAAAATAGTAGACATTACAATAAGAAAACATAGGATTACAGTTTTGAATGAAAACTCTCAGACGTTACTATGTGAAAAAATAGGGTTATGGTTTTGATTCAAAAATAATAGATATTCTGAAAAGAAAACATAGAATTTGTGTTTTACTTAAAAAATATTAGGCATAGAAAGAAAAACATAGGATTAGGGTTTTAATTCAGAAATAGAAGCCATTCAGAAAAGAAAACATAGAATTATAATTTTGATTGAAAAAT
This sequence comes from Dioscorea cayenensis subsp. rotundata, assembly GCF_009730915.1. NCBI lineage: Eukaryota > Viridiplantae > Streptophyta > Magnoliopsida > Dioscoreales > Dioscoreaceae > Dioscorea > Dioscorea cayenensis. Next base: position 1,392 of record NW_024087544.1, on the reverse strand, counting down.
ATAAGGCATTACAAAAAGAAAACATAGGATTACTATTTTAATTAAAAAATAACAGACATTTAAAAATAAATATTAGGTTTTTGAATCAAAACAGATAAATAGAAGATGTTAAGAAAAGAAAACATAGGATTCCGGTTTTCATTGAAAGATAGGACACATTTGAAACAAAAACATAGGATTAGTTTTTTTTATTCCAAAATAAGAGCCATTACACAAAGATAACATACAATTAGGGTTTTGATTCAAAAAATGAGATATTCCGTAAAAAAAACATAGGATTAGGGTTTTGATTGAAAAAAATGAGACATTACTGTAAGAAAGCATAGAATTAGGGTTTTACTTAAACCCAAAAAAATAGGGTACATTTCCAAAAGAAGATCTAGTGTTAAGGTTTTGATACAAAAATAGCTGAGATTCCCAAAAGAAAACATAGGATTATTGTTTTGATTAAAAAATCGGAGACATTCAGAAAAGAAAACATAGGAATAGGGCTAGATTCAAAAATAGGAGATATTCTCAAAAGAAAATATAGGAAAAAGGGTTTGCTTGAAATATATGAGACATTCCAAAAATAAAACATAGGATTAAGTTTTGATTGAAAACTAATAAATAGGAGATATTCCAAACGGATAACATAGAGTTAGTGTTTTGATTGAAAAACAAGAGACATTGTGAAAAGAAAACATAGGATTAGGGTTTAAATTAAAAAGTAAGAGACATTATAAAATGGAAACATAGGATTAGGGTTTTGATTAAAATATAGTAGGCATTCTGAAAAGGAAACATAGGATTAGTATTTTAGATAGAAAAATAAGAGACATTGCTATAAGAAAACTTGGGATTAGGGCTTTGATTGGAAAATAGCAGACATTACTATAAGAAAACAAAGGATTAGCATTTTGAATAAAAAATGGGAGACATTACGATAAGGAATTGTAGGATTAGGGGTTTGATTTAAAAATAGTAGACATTCCGAAAAGAAAACATAGGATTAGGGTTTTGATTGAAAAATATTAGAATTTTCGAAAAAAAACATAGAATTATTTGTTTCAATTTAAAAATATGAGTCATTCATAGAAACAAAATATAGAATTATTTGTTTTATTCAATCGTATTAGGCATTGTGAAAAAAAACATAGGATTAGGATTTTGGTTGAAAAATAGGAGACATTACTATATGAAAACATAGGATTAGGGTTTTGAATGAAAAATAGGGGACATTACTGTGAGAAAACATAGAATTAATGTTTTGATTAAAAAATATTAAACATTCCGAAAAGAAAACATAGGATAAGGTTTTGATTCAAATATAGTAGGTATTCGGAAAAGAAAACATAGGATTAGAATTCTGGTTGAAAAATAGGAGACATTACTATAAGTAAACATAGATTC
>NW_024087543.1:0-15510 GCF_009730915.1 Dioscorea cayenensis subsp. rotundata | reverse complement strand
AGTTACGTATTGCTGTATGTTCACTCCCCGGGCTTGGCGACCCAAGGTGGAATTTTCTCACAGCCCGCAGGATGCGCTCAAACAAAGGAGGATTATCCCAGAGTCAACAAAGCATGTGTTTCTCCTCAGGACGCTCCTCAGAGCCACACTGTGTGGGTAATTTCACGCCTGTGGATGCACCCAAGGACGCAGTTTCCTCCTCAAAACCCAAAAGCCCTACCATCATATCCTGATCTCCGAGAACACCCTTAATATTCTTCCGAACTCGCATGCTTTATAAGGAATTTACCAATTTTCTCATTCTAATTTCAAAGTATATTTCGATATTGTCGAAGCTTTAATCTCTTCTATTCACCATTTCTTGTTCTTATTGATTAAAAATATGGATTAACACTGGTTTTCTCTAAGAGTAATTTAATGCTGTAAGTAGTTTAGAACATCTTGAGCAAAGATATTTAAATTTTGTACTAAATCCATATGTTTTTACGCCTCACACCACATGGGCTCAGGAAATTCCACAACCACGTAGATTCATTACTCCGGGAACTTTGATCGATTACCCAATCTCCGCAGATATCGCACCACGTCAAGAAGCAAGATGGTAAGCGCCCTGTGAGACTTTACCCGAGTCAGCACATTGAATTTTGAACTCGGCACTTACCCGATTTGAGCTCATCGTGACTTGCTCGGCTACCCTGCTTTGTGGATTTGAGTACTCGAGAGAGGTTCAATATAAGATGAGTTACCACGAGATCGACTAACCGCTGGCTGGAAACCTGGATGAGATTATCGTCATCGAGAGACACACTCATCGACACGAGGCATTAGAAGCCTTCGAGTTCGACCACCATGGGAGATCTCAACATCATTGATGTCAGCTCAGAGTATTTGACATCGCTTAACACGAGTGTCACCGACAGCCACAGCAAGCTTTTAATGACTCAAACATACGCATACACAGAGAGTATAGACAAGCATCATGGATTATCACTGCACTCTCGACTCAAGAACTATACCAAGTCCTATGTAGACAAAGATGAACCGGGAGTGTCCAAGGCCTCATGGTTGTCCCCACGAAATATGATACTTGCACCTCAATCATTAGCGTATCCAGAAATGGTCTGAGGCGTATAACACCAATGTTTTGAGCCTAGGGCAGAGTTACTTTATTTATACTCCATGGCCCGGAATGTGCCAGATTCACTTGGGGTAGATGCCAGTGACAAACTCCCTCGAGGCACCCGTGACCGGTGATGCAGAGTTGGAGTATTATTCGCTAGCCCCTATATCACTAGACTCACCCTGGTGATGGGTTTTTTGGATGCTATTCTGGGTGCTAAAAGATGGTCGCATCTCCCTCTTGACTCGTAATACGATGAGGATGATGGGATTAGTGCGTAGATATGGGCTCGGAGCATACATCTCGCCACGCCACCCCAGATACCGATAAGGGAGGAGAGGACACGCAGGTTAACGGCAAGTCCCCGAGCTTCGCGCCAGACCGATGAGACCGGGGCACCCCTACAGACACAGAGATGCTCGAGAGTGGTCAGGCGTGTTTTGACCGGAGATCGCCGAGGTTCGGCTACGCAAAGCTGCGAGTATGCGGATGATGGGCTGCCTTGACACCATACATCGCAATTATTAGAGGCGAGAAACGCCCTCGCCTTTCATCAAGAGACTCGACCACTCCGCCACACCAGCTCTACACCATCATCGATCCACCGAACCATTCAATTATGTACCACTGCCAGCAGCACAAAGCTAACACCGACACACACCCACTCTTGATGCTGCCTTTTCTTTATTTCTTTATTTCTGTTTGCTTGTTATTTCATTTTGTATTATTGTTAGATATGCACCACTCGTGAGCGATTTTCCTTCTAGTCATGCTCTTTTAGTTTTATTTTGTTTTCTCGAGTTGTATTCATTGCCTTATCTTTTATATACTTCAGCTGTTTTTGTTTTTATTGAGCTTCAACCCCTTTGTGTATGCGCATGGTCTTGTCAAGATGGGAATTAAGAACTAGTCATGGATAAGGCCAATGTGGCCGTGGTGTGCTTCACAACCCGCTGGAACTTTATTTTCCAAGGATTTAGTCCATCTAACGCAACATTAGAAGTCGTGGAAGTATTGTTTCAATTTCCCACTTCACATATTTACTTGATTGCTATACTTTCTATTGTGCTTGCCGGACAATCGCCTCGCAAGTGCACGAGGATCTTCATGTAATACCCCGTGAGTGACACAGGATCGTAGTATTCCACGGGGCTAAGGAGCTCCTATTACTCCCTCCAACACTTACTTTATAACCTTACAATCAAAACATGGTGTTACTCTAATACGCAATAATATATATAAGAATACAAGTGTAGCGAGCCCCAATTAAGCAAGGAAATCGCAAGAGCAATAATGATAAGAATAGGCCACGGGATGAGGATTCCCAAGAGGGGTTCACCATGATGCATGGATGCAAAAAGAATAGATGGCATGGGTGATTTAGACCCGATCGATCTCAACAATAGTTCAACCCCGATTTCGGTAGTCAAACCCTAATCCCATACAAATGATGACAAGGATTTCTCCTTAGTCAAATTCCTACGATTGCATTAAGAACATGCAAAACATAAGTAAAACCCCCAGATTCAGCGGGTCGATGGTCTTGTGGAGTAGCCTCATCCTCTACAAAGGTTCCCTTGTCAAGCCTAGGGCACAACTCTCCGACGATCGCGTCGATGAAAACTCACCCAATAACTCTCTTATAAAGGAACGAGGTGTCGATGGTCGTAGAACCACTAGAAAAACATTGCCAAAGCCCCTCTAAACCCTAGCCACAAGCCTCTGTAAAGTTGGGGAAAATATGGAGAAAAGATGCAAAAAAAGGATTCTAAAATCGGTGAATCGTGGCTTTATATAGGCCGGATCGAGAATCCACACGGCAGTGGAATTTCCACACACCCGGTGAATCAAGCATTTAGGTTTTTCTACCGCCTATGAAATGTAAATCGCTAAAGTAAATTTCACATTGATTTACTACATTAACCCGCTATAGTACTCGCCAAAAACACTCCCGAATCCACACTTTTCATCGAGGCAACATAAACGGGCACACGCTCACGTCGTAGATTGAGTCGCTTCTTCAATAAGGGATAACATTGACGAAGATCTTGCTATCATTGCACAAGTCAGAATACGCAAATGTGACTGCCTTTTTGTCCTTCCAAACCATGTAATTGCTTGAGCGCATGGAGGTTGGCACACATTCACGTATGTTCGAAAGCACAACTTGTGTGTTCACGCTTTGTTCACCCAAGATATCAATCAACAAAAGTGCAATCGCAATCTACTTTTGGCTTCCTTCCTCTATATTTGGCTCCACAACCCTACATGCACACAAGTAACACAAATACACATATTAGCGCTAAAAGTCGATAAAAAGTAATGCTCACCGTAAGAAAATGATTACTTCATCTTACTAATACACAAGCACTTATCAAATCCCCCACACTTAAGCTTTTTTTCTTGTACTCAAGCAAAAAAATAAAATATTGAAGCATAGAAAAAGGAAAAATTGAAAGTGCTTGGCCTTAGGTTCACCAAAAGCATGCAAGGAGAGTATCTCTACAAGTAAGGGAACTTTCAACCTAAATACTGAAAAATCAATGCTCTAGCTAAAAAACTCTGATGAAAAAGGACAACAACCCGAAATTATCTAAGTGTGTGTAAACTCACTCAAGTCCACCCAACATATACTCCTCAAAGTTATAAGTACAAAGGCTTATTTATCTACAAAACAACATAAAACAAAGAGATGGTAGTAGCTTTACACATCCTCTAAGGTAGCCCTTTCCGAAGCGGCCGCTAAGTGGCTTTTCACACTTTCAAGGTGGTAGCTCTTTTCTACTGTGGTGGTAGCTTTCACACATCCCATGAGATAGCTCTTTCTCTCATTAGGGCATAACTAGCATCCGACTTATGTGAGTGGCTTCATACTCATAGGTGATAGCTCTTTCCATTCCAAATGCACAACTTAAAAACAAGAAATTTTCTCTTTTCATCAAAGCAAACTTAACACGAGAAGACAAAACTAACTAGTCCCTTAAACATCGAACTTAAGTTTCCAAAAGGGTTTAATGAGCAAGTAGTGCAACAATTGTCAATCAGTCAAAAATTCCTAGAAACTCAAGTAAAAACTAGAGCATGAGAACATTCAATGTTAAAAATTCCCCTAAACTTAAGAATACAATCAATGCAACTAAGGTGAAACGCCATTGCCTAAGTGAGCATGTATTTCAGTCAAAACTTGTGTAATGAATATGTGTAATGTGAACTCCCCCCACACTTAAGATGTACATTGCCCTCAATGTACGCATGCAAGCATAATAGGATATAAATCAATCAAAAGCATATGTGGAAGTGGGCAATTGAAACAATACTCCCTGAACTCCGAATGGTACATTTGATGGAGCTATATTCATTGAGAGTTAAGTCCCAATGGGTTGTGGACCACACACGGCCATAAGACCGTGTCCATGACTAGTTCTCAAATTTTATACTCATAAGACCATCTGCACGTATACACAAAGGGGTTCAGTGAAGCTCAACAAAAACAAAAACAACTCGAGTATATAAAGATAAGGTAATGAAATATAACTCAAAACAAAAATAAATGATAAACTCAGAAATAAGGACCTTTCGGAGTGATACAAGGCCAAAATAAAATACGGAAATGAAATACGAAAAATAAGAAACTAAAAGAAAAGTAAAGACATGTCAAGCGTCGGTGTCATACTCGGCCGCTCGTCATTGCTGGTGGTGATGATGCCGATCATCGGTGGATCAATTAGTGCCCCGAACCGTGATGGTGGCGCTCGAGATATTTGAAAAGGTCCCTCATCGCATAATGAATGGTGAGGCCACATCTCTCAAGTAGCCGCCATGAGAATACCCCGTGACGTGCCATCATCTCTGCGTGGTTCGTGGCCTCGTAGTGCACCTAACCTCACCCAAATCACTCTAGAGCACACCCTACCGCACTCTCGAGCCTCTCAACCGATCATGGGCTCAAGTCAGAGAGAATATCTAAACTAGTTGGGGCCCTCAGCATCAGAGGGGTGGCTCTCACCCGTGCTTTCTCAGCTCGGGCCCCCGTGATCGGCCGAGACCTCTCCGCTATGTCTCCCTCACTCGACTAACTCCGGTGGGGGCATGTTCAAGACATACACCCAATCTCTATATCTCCCGATCATGCCCATCATACGTGATGGTCTCTAAGCCGAGGGTGCCGGAATAATTGTCTTCTAGGCCCCTAATCAATGCTCAGTAGACCCATCCCAATGATGAGTCCGGTGATGTACGGACTGAGAAAAGAATGCCAATCCTCGGCCATCGCTCCCTCGGTGTCTCAAATACTGCCATGATGTGTCCCCGGATGTAACGGTCAGCTTCTATACCGTGGAGTATAAGTATAGAAGCTCGCTTGCTCAAAACTCTTTTATCGTCTACTCACGGCCATTCACGGATCCGCTCAGAACACGTGAATGTATCTCGTAGTTCAAACCGAGACAAACAAGTAGCCTTGGCTACCCCTGGCTCGACTACCCTCTCCACGTAGCGCCCTATACATACCGCGGTGTCAAGCTACCCGGTAATCTGTAGGGCAAATGATCATACTCCCTCAAGACTGCGGAATGCCCTCATCATACAACCCCGAGTCTCGACTAAACACCGCGATAACGCCATACTATGATGATGTCCAAACGCCTAAATCGAATGGCGTTGACGCTATCAAAGCTGGAATAGGAGCGGTCAAACTCAAATGAGGTGAGCACCTCCAATGTAAGAATGCGGATAGACAGCTCTCTGATCAATAGTAAACTCCGCCAACTACCCACCCTAGAGGAGGTCGCCAACCCTCATCGGCCATGTCATCAACTAACTCGCACCTCCCTCGAGTGAGCTCCAAATATGGAAACCGCTGTATGACCGAACATGAGCTTCGATAAACGCCAGAATCAAGCCTAGTGCTCGTAATCAAGAACTCAATATGCTCCACCTGGGCTGAGGCCTCTCGAGGATACTTTCTCCGATCGCTTTAGTCCTTGGTGCTATACCCTACAAGTATTGAATAGAAAAATCGATCAAATAAACTCACAAAACAATATCAGCAGGAATACACACGGTCTTGTGGAAATTCCACATGCTCAGTAGGGATCCACTCGGCAGTGAAAAACCGCACGGCCGCTTGCTAAAAATCGAAAAATAAACCCTAAAATAGTTTCTAAACTCATTCTAAACATGCACCAACCATTTAATCATAGAAACAAAGCATGACAAGATCCCCTTGTGTATATCCCGAAAGTGCACGGGTTTGTCGAAGTAATAATCCCGGGTGAGCGGGTATCGAATCCACAGGGAGTAGGGAATAAAAATACTTAATTCGATTCTTAGCTATGTAAAAGATCAATGAATGAATGTGACAATGATTCAATTCTCAACAGTAAAAGCAACAAGTAAGAGAGCAAAAGTAAAGAAGGGGTAGGGTAATCGATAAAAATGGGGTACCCGGATAATGCTCCACCTAGGATAATTATTTTAAGTGCAAGAACCCTCTATTATTCTTCCTAATCAATGCAATGGTGAGTCATGGAAATCCTTAATTACATAGTCCCAAATCTAAGGTCAACTATGCCTAACTCTATACATGTCCCGAGGAAAAAAATCGAACAATCTCAACACCTCGCACTCGTGATAGAGTTGCAATGAGTTTCTAGGGATTTGACACGTCATCTCGAATATGCGGTAAACCGCAAGTGCACGGGTGTCGAAAGTAATAATTACCCCGTGAGTGGGTAGTCGAATCCATAGGGAACAGTGGCTACTAGTACTAACTTCTTCTCTCGCTTTCTAACCTAATGATAAATGGAAAGGTGTGGTGATCTAATGTGCGAAGAAATGAATACCGGAGACAAATATGCAAGGGTAAAATGGATGGAGATCTCAATCAAGAAAAGTGGGGGTATTCGGGCAATGCTCCCCTAGGATTCTGGTATTAGGTACCGAATAAGCAAAGTGTTTTCAATGATGAGTAAGTTAAGTCGTGGAAATCCAAATATAATCGGATCCGCCTCCCGATCACCGATACTAGTCCCCTCACGAGGTCCCGTGGAGAAATCGCTCAATCTCAACACCTCACACCACATATGACTCAAAGCACTCTAGGGATTCCAAGAGTTGTATCCGATTCCTAAAGATTGATCCAACCCTAATTCCCGCGAAGGATCCTAACCCCCTTACAAGGTCCCAGTGGAGAAATCTCTCAATCTCACGCCTCACACCAAATATGGTTGCATAGAGCTTAAGGAACGGAGATAGAATACACTCAATCGGAAGGGAGAGGGGACACCCACTATCTCATGACTCACCCTCTCAACCCTCTTTTAACCTTGAAGTTCTAACTCTAATGGAGACCTCTCTCACATCAAAGTAACAAATCATGCAAATCCAATCAACCACAAGGATTAATTAAACAAGCAAGCAATGACAATACAAGATTAAAACTTAATCAAACTCGGATTAAATAGAAACACTAAGCAAATCCACAAAAAGATGAGAATCCTAGGGTTCACAAGCCCAAATACCCTCTAGAGTTTTAGCTCTCCATGGAGCAACATACAAAACACACCATCAATGAATGAAAGTACATTAAAACCATAGAAATAAACCCCTTATATATGAACCGATGGCCTTGATGGAGAGCTTCAACGCCTTGAAAGGACCCACTCCGAGCTAGGTTCACCGGTGGCTTCCTTGATGCTATGCGACGGGAGGAGGAATCGATCAAAGTTGAGTGACGAAGCGCCCAAAGCCGCAAAGACCTCCTCTCCAAAACCCCTAGCCATCTCACCCTCAAGAGCCGCATAAAAAGATGAGAAAAGAATAGGGCAAAACGGCTATTTATAGGCCTTAGATCGCGCTCGTCACGTGCCCCTCACGCCTGCGGTGGATTTTCCACGCCGTCGCGGTCGCAGAAATTTTCACGCCGGGCGCATGGAATTTCCACGCGACGCGTGAACAGTAATTTTGCTATAGTATGCATACAGTAAAATTATCGCATAGCTTTTTCACAAAACGCGATCCGAACACTCTTTTCTTAAGGCCACATGTCCGGCACACGCCCATGTGGTAGGCTATAAAACTTTTCTTCATCGACGTATCTTTGAGAGGTCTTGCAATCTTCACAAAGAGAAGGAATATGAAGATGTGGCTGCCTTTGTGCCCCTTCCAAATAGTGAATTGACTTGAATCTTCTTGGAAGTTGGCACACATCTCCATGCTTTATGAACTCGCTCTCGTGTCTTGGTCCTTGAATTGAACAAGAACTCCCAACATTGTGTCTTTATAGCCTATCTTTGCTTCCATTTTTACTCTTCAAGGCATTCACAACCCTATATGCATAAAAAGAACACCAAATACACAATATGAGACATAAAACCACGTAAGAAAAATGATGCTCAATGCATGTAAAAACATATAAAAAAATATGTCTACTCAAGCACTTATCAAACTCCCCCACACTTAAGTCTTTGCTCGTCCTCAAGCAAAATTAAACATTATACCTATGGAAAGAAAAAGAGAAGTGCTTGGCCTTAGGTTCACCAAATGAGTACAAGAATAAAAATTCTACAGTCATGGAGAGAATCAAACACTAGACAAAAACAATCAATGCTCTAGCAAAACAATCCAATCAAAAAATGAATGTGATAAAAATCCGAATGCGTGTGTGTGAAAAAACTCAACTCATGTCAACACTATGTCCACTACCAAGTTCTTATTAACATGGGACTTATTTATAAACAGTAAAGAATAGGTAGTAGCTTCACACAACCTCTAAGGTAGCCCTTTCCCAAGATGCCTCCCGAGTGGCTTTTCACACTTTCGAGGTGGTAGCTCTTTCTACCGAGGATGGTAGCTTTTCACACATCCCATGAGATAGCTCTTTCTCTCATTAGGGCATAACAAGTATCCGACTTATGAGAGTAGCTACATACATCATGGGTGGTAGCTCTTTCCAATCCTATGTACAAACAACAAACAATTTCCATTTCTTTTCAAATTTTTTTCTGATTTTTTTCCCCTGATTTTCCTCGATGAATCTTTTTTTCAAATAAAAACTAGCACACTAAAAGTCCCAAACATAATGAACTAGAGTCTTCATAGGTCTAATGAGAGAAAAAGTGCGTAAAGAGCAATCGGATAAAAAAATATTCAATAAAATTGATGAAAAACTAGAGCATGATAAAAATCCATGTTTATAACCTCCAAAAACTAAGACTTAAACTCTTAACCCTAAGGTGAACCTTCATTGGCAACAAGAGCATTCTCATGAAAACACAAGTAAAAGTTATGTATAAGGTGAACCCTCCCCCACACTTAAGATGTACATTGTCCTCAATGTATGCATGCAAGCACAATAAAAATAATAACAATGGAAGCATAATGTGTGTGGGAATGCAATTAAAATAAAACTCCCCTGAACTCCTCATTCTTCGCTTGGTGAAGCCTAACTCATGGGTGTATGTGTTCATCGGGTTGTGAAGCTCACACGACCATATGACAATATCACATGATCATGTCTATGACTAAAAACACCATCAACATCACTCTCAAGGCCATCTCGCACGTAGACAAGGGGTTCAAAGTGAAGCTCAACAAAATAGAAAAAGATGTACGAGTTCTTATAAGTAAAACACATGAAGCACAAACTCGCACAAACAAAAACAAAAACACAAAGTTAACTAAACTCTAAAAAGATAAAAATAAAACAACAAAAAAATGAAAACAAAAGTAAAGGAAACTAAAGAATCATGAGTGGGACGCCTCAAGCATCGACGCCGTCTTCTGGTGTTGCCGGTGTGCCAAAAGAATGTTCCCATCCAAGGTTAATCGTATACGATCAAAACTTTTTGGTCCTTGGTGGCATACCTGCATAAAAACTGCCAAAGAAATGCAAATTTACATGAAATGGCAAGCTGCAGAAATCCACACGGGCGCGTGGAAAATCCACTCTGCTACAATATTTATGCAATGTTGCTACATTGCTATGCTACAGTATTTGACCTGAATAGCTTCCCGATTCCATACTTTCATCGGGGTAACGCAACGGGCACACGCTCACATCGTGGATCACTTGCTTCTTCAATGGTGTACATGTTGGTGGAGCTTTTGTTCTATGTGCATAAGTCAAAATGCTCGAATGTGACTGCCTTTGTGCCCCTCCAAATGGATATGCCGACTCGAATACGAGGAGGTTGGCACACACTCTAGCATCTCACACCTGACCTATGTCTTCGCGTTTGAACCTAAGCAAGATTTCCTCCAAAATTGGTGCATAATGATCCACATTGGCCTATTTCCTTCATACTCGGCCTCACAACCCTACCTACATAAACGTAACATAAAAACACACATATTAGTGTAAAAACCCGAGAAAAGTAATGCTCAACATAAGGAATGAACGCTTCGCATTCGTATCGCACAAGCACTTATCAAAGCACATATACCAGTTTAATTGAGAGAAATCTAGGTTTGGCCAAGGAAAGAGAAAAATAGGGGTTTACCGACCTAAATAGAGAATGAAAACTTGAAATCAAACGGAAAAATCGAGTAAAATCCCTCTAAAATGATGGTGCAAAGTCGAGAGAGTGCAAGGATGCATTCTCAAAGTGTTTTGGAGTGAGAAGATGAAGAAATGCGAAGAGATTTTAAAGAAAACAAGCAACTCTTGGTGTTCTGTACATCCACACGAGCATGTGGAAATTACCCATGCCCGTGTGACTCCATAGGGGAGCTTCACAGGGGCAGACACACACCCTTGTGTGCTCTCGGGATGACATCATTCTGCTCTGAACGCATCCACACGAGCGTGTGAAAATTCCCCATGCCCGTGTGCCCGACCCACAGGGGCATCTACACGCCCCTGTGGCTCCTCTATCCACACAAAAAATTCTTCTAAGTGTTTCACACGCCCGTGTGGAAATTCCACACGGGCGTGGATCTTCACAAGGCCACTCATAGGGGTATTCACACGCCCCTACGTCTTCTCAGGATTGGGAGGTCTTCTCTCCAGAAAATCACACGGGCGTGTGGAAATTACCCACGCCGGTGTGTAATGCACAGGGTCAAACACAGGAGCAGACACACACCCCTGTGTCTTCTCGGGATAGAGTTCTGAACCTCTGCAGAGAAATGTACGCCCATGTGGAGATTTCACACGAGCGTGTGACCGTCATAAGGTCATTCACAGGGGCAGACACATGCCTATGTGTCCTCTCGGGATGAGCTCTGAACGAAAACACACGCCCGTGTAGAATTTCCACATGACCGTGTGTTTTCTCTAGTTACCTTAGAAAAAATTGTAGACTTTGTAGAAATTTTCTGAACATTCACATCTATTTAAAGCCAGCTTATAATATGCACAAGTAACCAGAGAATCATTAAAAACATGCTCAAACGACCAAGATACTTTGCCAAACACAATTATGCACACAAAAACATCAATGATCCACAAGAAAAACACAGTAATTTGTATGTAAAAATCAAGACACCACAACTCAAATCCTTATTCATGCAAGTACTAAACTATAAACTAGAAAAACAGTAATGACTAGGGTTGCCTCCCAAGAAGCGCTTGTTTAACGTCACTCGGCTTTACGTATCCCTCCTTACCTCATGGGGGCTCATGGAGAAAGAACAATTCTTTGTCACTTTACTCAGTTCTCCTCCAAAGTATGATTTAGCCGATGCCCATTTACCTTAAATGTACCTTTCTCCGGGTGAGTAATTTCAATGGCACCATAGGTTGATACTTCAATTACAGTGTATGGCCCAAAACATCTAGACTTGAGCTTCCTAGGAAATAATCATAGGTGAGAATTAAACAATAGCACTTGATCTCTAACTTTAAATTCTTTTCGATTCTTGATATCCTTGTCATGCCATTTCCGAATTCTTTCTTTCTAAATTCTTGCATTCTCATATGCACTCATCATCCATTCATCCAATTCATTAAGATTTAGCATTCTTTGTTCCCCCGCTTTTGGCAATTCAAAGTTCATGGCTTTGATGGCCTAGTAGGCTTTATGCTCGAGCTCCACGGGTAGATGACACGATTTACCATACACCAAGTTATAGGGAGTAGTCCTATTGGTGTTTTATACGCCGTTCTATGGGCCCAAAGTGTGTCATCTAACCTTTCCGACCAATCCCGCTTTTCTTGTTCCATTGACTTCGTTAAGATTCTCTTTAGCTCTCTATTAGTGACTTCCACTTGACCGCTTGTTTGCGGATGGTAGGGAGTAGCAAGGCAGTGATACACACCATAGCTGCTCCAATACTTTTTCGCCTTTGTGTGTTACAAAAATGAGTTCCTCGATCACTAATGATAATTCGCAAGTTCGAATTGAGTGAACAACTTCTTTAGAAATTTTACCATGGTTCGAGCATCATTGGTGGGCAAAGCTTGCGCCTCCACCCATTTAGAGACATAGTCGATCGCCACCAAGATATATTGATTACCATTAAACTTTGGAAATGGTCCCATGAAATAATACCCCACATCAAAAACCTCACAAAATTGCATCGAATTCTGAGGCATTTCATCCCGTCATGATAGATTTTTGGCTCTCTGGCAACTGTCGCATCAAAGAACAAACCGATATGCATCCTGAAATAAAGTCGACCAATAGAATCCAGCAGCCAAAACTTTTTCATCCATTCTACTTGAAGCATAATGCCCCCAACTGCCCCGGAATGACAATGTGCAAGGATGTCCCAACCTTCTTCCCTTTATACACATCTTCTAACCACATGGTCTACACAGATACAGAACAAATATGGATCCTCCCAAAAATAATTCTTCAAATCACTGAACAACTTCTTCTTTTGTTGGAAGGTTAAACCCTGCTTGAGCACTTTCCCCTATAAGTAATTTGCGAAATCTGTGAACCATGGAGTGTCCTCTGATTTTGAACTTTGAACTACGTACAAATGTTGCTCTCGAAAGAAATCGTTAATTTCCTTACTTGTGGCTCTTGACCTGCACATTCCTCCAATGAAGACAGATGGTCTGTAACCACATTTTCGGTTCCTCTTTTATCTTTTATGTCCAAATCAAAATCTTACAACAATAAGATCCAATGAATCAATCTTGGCTTAGCATCGGCTTTGTTCATGAGATAGCGGAGTGCCAAATGGTCGGTAAATATAGTAACCCTCGATAAGATGAGGTATGGCTTGAATTTATCAAAAGCAAAAACCACTGCTAACAATTCTTTTTCTGTAGTTCTATAATTTTCTTGAGCACTCATGAGAGTCTTGCTAGCATAATAAATCGGTTGAAAAATGTTTGCCTTGCCTCCCGACCCAACACTCGCTCCAATGGCATAATCACTTGCAATGCACATGAGCTCGAAGGGTTCATTCCAATCTGGTGTGATCAAAAATGGGTGCTTGCACTAACTTCTCCTTCAACGAATTAAAAAGCAATTAGGCACTCATCTCAAAAATCAAAGGGAGCATCCTTTTCAAGAAGCGTTGTCAACGGTTGAGTTATCTTCGGGAAGTCCTTGATGAATCTCCTGTAAAATCCCATGTGCCCCAAGAAACTTCGAACTCCTCTAACATTTGTAGGTGGAGGGAGTCTTTCTATGACTTCAATATTTTCCTTATCTACAACCATTCCCACTTAAGAAATCTTATGCCCAAAGACAATGGCTTCTTGGACCAAAAGAGACATTTCTCCCAGTTAGGAACAAGATTTGTCTCTTCACATCTTATGAGCATTCTCTCCAAGTTCCTTAGAAAGATGTCAAAAGAATCCCCAAACACCGAAAAGTCATCCATGAACACCTCCATGATGTCTTCTAGGAGATCATCAAAAATGGCAATCATGTAACGCTGGAATGTCGCTGGTGCATTACACAACCCGAAAGGCATTCTTCTATAAGCAAAAGTACTGTAGAGACAAGTAAACGTTGTCTTCTCTTAATCCTCCGGAGCTATGGGGATTTGGAATTATCCTGGCATACCATCGAGGAAGCAGTAAAACTGATGCCTTGCCAATTGTTCCAACATCTGATCAATAAACAGCAATGAAAAATGATCCTTCTGCGTTGCATCATTCAACCTTTTGCAGTCAATGCAAATGCGCCATCCTCATGAATCGCTCTAGTCGGAATTAATTCATTCTTTTCATTTTTTTCACAACTATCATTCCTTCCTTCTTCGGAACTACTTGAGTTGGGCTCACCCATGCACTGTCGAAGATAGGATAGATGATACCCACATCCAAAAATTTTACCACTTCAGCCATGACAACTTCCTTTATGTTTATGTTTAATCTCCTTTGGGGTTGGATCACATATTTATAGCTATCCTCCATTAGGATTTTATGAGTGCACAATGATGGGTTTATACCTTTTATATCAGAGATCTTCCAAGCAATAGTAGATTTATGCTTTGTTTAGCATGCTCATAAGCTTGTCCTTCTGATTTGGAGAAAGATTTGAAGCCACAATCATCGAAAAACTTTAACCCTTCCATTAGAAAGGCATATTCCAAATGTGCCGGCAAAGTCTTAAGCTCTAAATCAGGTGGTTCCTTAATAGATGGTCGCAATCTACTTTCCTTCAGTCTATCAATTTCCTCAAAATCGTCCGACCCTTATTCAAGATTATTCTCCACCTCTTCCTCTTTTGCATGGGCATCTGAATAACCTTCAACAACAACCACATCTTCTATCTTGCAAATTTCCTGTGCTGAAGTTAACACACCCAATGAGAAAAGTTCTTGTCTTTATTCATGATAGGATGAGTCGAACTGAGCAAGGACCCTCTCCAAACTTTCTTCCAAATGATTACTCATAGATGCTGATAAGTGCTTGAGTGAACATGTTTTTATGCATGTTTTACATACATTGAGCATCATATTTTATACGGTTTATGTCTCATTTCGTGTATTGGGTGTTCTTTTATGCATATAGGTTGTGAAGACATTGGGATTTCAAAAGGGAGCGAAGATAGGCTATTATGGCATAATATTGGGAGTTCTTGTACAAATCAAGTTGGAAGACACAAGAGGAGTTCGTGTATGAGGAGATGTGTGCCAACTTCCATAGTTTTTGCAAGCCAAGTTATTAATGGAAGGGCACAAAGGCAGCCATGTCTCCACATTCCTCCTCTTTGTAAAGATTTCAAGACCTTTCAAGACGCATTGATGAAGGAAAAAGCCGGATAGCCTACCATATGATCGTGTGCCCGATCGTGTGGCCTTAAGAGGAGAATGTTTATTGTTGTGCAGTGAAACATCAGTAGCGGGAATTCATGTAGACGAATTCATCAGCAGTGGCATTCATGCTCACCTTTTTGGCCGATTCTAAGGGGACTTTTTGCGGAGCTTTGAGCATAGACATTGAGAGAGAGGCGGCTAGGGTTTGTGGAGAAGGTCTTCGC
>NW_024087542.1:0-13250 GCF_009730915.1 Dioscorea cayenensis subsp. rotundata | reverse complement strand
TGAGCCACAACAACTTAAGTGGCAAAATCCCTACCTCATTGAAGAATTGCAGTCAACTTGAAATTCTTGATCTCAGTTACAACAACTTCACTGGAAGCATTCCAATTTGGGTTGGAGAAATCTTATCGAGATTAGTTGTTCTCATCTTACAATCAAATACCTTTATTGGTCACATCCCACAGAAAATTTCTCAACTCAAATACCTACAAATCCTTGATTTGTCAAACAATAATTTGTCAGGTCCCATCCCTGTGAGTTTTGGCAACCTCACTGCCATGCAGACACTTTCAGAGTCTGTTTTTTCATGGGGTGGCATTTTAGGAGTCGGAGATACAATACCAGTGACTTCCAAGGGAAAACAAGGGGAATATTCTGAGCATCTTCTTCCACGTCTGAAAATAATTGACCTCTCCGACAATGAGTTGACAGGGGGCATACCTGAAGAACTTGCAAGTTTGTATGGTCTGCAGAGTTTGGACGTCTCTCATAACCTGTTACAAGGTGAGATCCCAGACAAGTTGGGTAGGTTACAACAACTTGAATCACTCGACTTGTCAAGAAACAAGCTCTTTGGGAGCATACCTTCAACCTTTTCAAATTTAACATCCTTGAGCGACTTCAATGTATCTTACAACAATTTGTCAGGAAGTATACCATCCGGCAACCAGTTCAACACCTTGACAGACCCCTCCATTTACATTGGTAATCATCTTTGTGGATTCCCTTTGACTGATAATTGTACTAAAGGTGGTGGACCAAATCAGGGAAAGCCAAGTGATAATGGAAATGAAGAAGATGATGATAATGAGATGGTATGGATGTACATTGGATCTTTGTCAGGATTTGCAGTTGGATTCTGGACTATCTGGGGTGTCTTGATCTTCAAAAAGAAGTGGAGATATGCCTACTTTCGGTACACAGACACTACTTGTGACAATATCCATGTCTGGGTTGTTGTCAACTTTGCGAGGATGAAGAGCGAGATCATGTCAAAGTCAAATCACTAGAGTTGTCTGTCTTCATCTGTGTAATTTTCTAGTTACTTGTCGACTTTGTAAAATAAATAAATAAATAAATAAATAAAACTATAGGTGGAATTGAGATGTTTGTAAGAGGGATCAAGAAGAGAAAGAGATGAGAAGTTTAGCCGAAGAAAAGTCTTAATTGACTTTGAGTCAAGCCAGCAGACGTAGGACGCGTGGTGTAATAAATTTTTTGCAAAAAGAAAAAGTATAGGGTTTTGTGTGTCAGGAGGAGACCCGTTGTTCCTTCTGTTTTGTTGTGTTTTGTGTATAGCTCCATGTCTAGTGGACTGTTAGAGGACTGCTGTTGTATTGGCTTCTGCTTTATTTTATATGATTGTGGTATATCCCAAGGTAGTCAGACCCAGCCCGGGGATTGACCCGATCAGGTCCAGGGGTCAGGGGTCGATGGATTCGACCAGGTTGAACCGGGATCATCAATAAAATATTAAAAAAATATATAATAATAATTAATAATGATAAAAAAATAATATAACCTATATTTTAATAATTAAAAATCATAAATAATTAAATATAATATTTAAAATTTTAATTTCATATAGTTTTCTTGATTTTAAAAAATATCTTAAATAAAATTAAATGTAATATTTAAAAATTTAATTTTATGTACCATCAATTATTTTTTAAAATCATAAAATAAAAAAAATAAAAAAAAACCTAATGATCCTCATCTCACCCTTGTCTTCTTCCATCGGGACTCGGAAAGAAAAAAAATCACGTGCCACACACTCATACTCTGTTCCTCTTTCTCTCTCCTTTCTCTCATCGTTCTCCCTCGCTCCCTCTCATGCGACGCGTTTCTCTCGTCTTGCCGCCGGCGCACCCTCTTCTTTCTCCCTCACATCTTCATTTCATCAGCGCCACTTTTTTTTTTAAAAAAATAATTTTAATTTTTTGACCCGAGTAAACCTGTGAGTCAATCAGCTCGAAAGCAAACCGGCCAGGTCACCCAGTTTTTGGCCGGGTTGCATCCAAACCGAGTTAGAGGATATAACCGGACCGGTCTCATGACCCGTTCTCGATTTTTTCGGTTAAACCAGTCGGGTCGATCCGGGTTTGACAACCTTGTTATATCCACCTTAAAAAAAAAAAAATGGGGTTTTAGTCTTTTCATTGATAGGCAATTAATGTGGAATAGATTTGCAGCAACGAAATTCCTCAAGAAGAAAAGTATAATAAGGAAGCAATAATGACTAAAGTCAAGTCAATAGAGTCATTATTATGAGGTAGATTTGATATTAATTTTGCTTATATCTCTTATTATCATAAACCTTGTTACAAACCTATAAACAATAAAATTATTTTAAAAATTTATTTTATTTATTATTTATTTATCAAAATGAATAATTAAATGGATCCTATTGGGATCTAGCAATGGTTCAGCTTTGTATAATACAAACCATATTTTACATTACATATATAAATTGATAAATTTACTTAAAAGAAAACAAGAGATGAAAGAATTTTAAAATTTTAGCCAACAGTAATTATGGAAACACTACTTTAATCCAAAAGTAAATATATATATAAGTGGTACCCCGGATCCCCTCTTGTTGGGGAGATGTGAGTTTGATTCCCATGAACCGTGCTCCCCGTTTTTCAGAGGGTGAGGACGTGGCGGTAATATCTCTGACCCACGTACACCCCTGAAGATTGGCACTTATCGCCTTACCTCAAAAAAAAAAAAATAAATAAATAAATTCTGTGCTGAAGACTGGCTCATCTTCATCGATTGATATTGATGTTTGAACCAGATGACCTAAACAAAATATATAAAGCAAGAACCTGGTCCTCGTCTTCAACAAACTTGTTTCTGAACAAAAATACAGCCATAACATCTCTCAAATTAAAGTAGCAATGTCTGTCCTGCTATATGCACTGTTGGTGTTCCTATTTGGTCGTGCTTTGCATCGCAGTGATGCAGCACCTCTTCTTGTTCCCAAGATTGCAGAACATGCTGCTGGTAATTGCATAGAGAGTGAGAGAATGGCACTTCTTGACTTCAAGAAGAGCATTTCTGATCCACAAGACAAGCTCGGGTTAATTTTTTGAATAGTCACCCAACTTTGCTTTTTTTTCATTTCAGACATCCAACTTCAAAACGTATCAAAGTAGTCACTCAAGTTTTTAAAAAGTTCACCGGTCAGTCACCAAAGGATTTCCGGGTAAAAAAAACCTACGTGGCAGCCGGAAAGTCTGACTCAGCCAAGCTATGTCCACATCAGCGATCACTATTCCCTGTCCACGTCATGATAATAAGCTGAGTCGGCAATCACTATTACACGTCAGATTACTTTCCCATTCTTGTTCTTGGCTACCCTCATCTTCATCTCACCACGGTTCTAGAGACTCTTGAATCCATGATTGGAGCTTCATCTCTGGCTATATGAACCGGTGATCGGGAGGAAAAACAACAAATTAAGGGAGAAACAACAACCCGTGAAAGGAAATAACAAATCACACACAATGTCGATCGATTGGGAGATTCGACAAGCAGGGGAGAAGTCACCAGAGTATTGTAAGGAAACCCCAACTTTGCTTCTAGTTTCTTTCTTATTTGGTTTGTAGAATTGCATTCCAATGTAGATTAGGAGTTAGGGTTTGTTGTTTGGTTTATGGTTGTCACTTTCAAGAGTTAGGGTTTGTTGTTTGGTGTTAAATGTGGACGCTGTACAAAATGTGGATGTTGTGCAAGTGTTAGATTGTGAATTGTTGTTACACTTAACACTAGTCAAATATAATATGTTGGATATTCTCATATGTGGAATATAACTTGTGTGAATGCTTGTGGTCCCAAGTGGGCCAGAACTTAAAAAATGCTTTGTGGTCCATAAATGAATTATTTTTATTGTATATAAACATAGATTAGCTAGGATATACTGTTGCCATTTCATCAGAAGATTTATTGCATTTACCTTCTTTCCTTGGTTTCTTTTTCTGATGATGATTTTTCCAATGTAGATGAATTTCCAATGATATCTCCTTCTTGTGTTTTTATCGTACTTAAACATATAAGTGCATCATTAGTGAGAACATGTTTGTATTGTAATGAAAAATATAAGTGCAGTAGTAATTTTTTTGCCTTAGGTTTTTCCTTTTTCTTAAGAGGCAATGTGAGTTAGTTTTAGGGATTAGTGTTCAAAATTGTGATTGTTGCCATTATAGTTATTGCAAAAACAATAACTATAAAACCTTAGTGTGTTTTTGCTTCAGTTACCAGCAGAGTTGTTCTCCATTAAGTTGCATTACACAACAGAGGGTGCAGAACAGCTGGTTGGAATTGTGGATTATTGTTGTGCAGATCAAATTTCAAAAGTTGAATTGTTGTCGATGGGGCAGTAAGTCTTATGTTAGATGTACAATGTTGCACCCTATGGTGGTTGGATGTAAATAATGGAACCAAGGAATTAAGAGAGATTAAGAATGATCTAGATGCACCTAATATGGCCATGGCGACAAATTCCAATAAGGAGATCTGTGTGTTCATTCGGAGTGGACAAGGTGTTAGTGATCAAGATGGATCCAATGGAGTCAATACAAGGGGCAATAGAATGGGCCAGAATATTGATGACAAAGTCTCCAATGTGGAGGAAGAGGAATCAGATGAAGCAGAAGATGTAGAAGAAGAAATTGATCTGGAAGATTCACTTATTGGAATGGATGGTAATAGGAAAAATGATGGAGAAGATAGTGATCTACGAGGATTCGATTATAATTTCAGTGATGAGTCAGAAGAAGAACCTATGGAGGCCACTGAAACAGTTAGGGATATGGTTCATATGGAAAAAGAACCTCATGAACACACTAGCGAGGGTGCATATTGAGTCGGACTATCTCGACTCACATGACTTGGATTCTTGCTCATCAAGGATGAAGATGAATTGGTAGCAAGAAAGCCTAAATACTCGAGACTTTTAATGAAGAATGTGACATGAAAAATCCTCAATTCAAAAATAGGAATGAAATTCAGAAGCTTCAAACAGTTCAAAGATGCTGTCAAGAGCTATGGGATAAAGAATAGGTATGTATTGACATTTAAGCCCAATTCCAAGAAAAGGTGTAAAGCTATTTGTAAGAGGGATTGCCCATTTTATTTATGGGCATCACCAATGGTGAAGGACGGGAGTACAATCCAAATAAAATCAGGGAAATTGGAGCATGAGTGTTCAAGGGATCACCGTAATAGGCACGTGAATGCAGACTGGATAGCAAGAAGTTATTTGGAACAGTTCAGATCTGACCCTGCATGGAAAATATCTGGCATCATCCAGGCTGTCAAGACAAATCAAGAGGTTCTCATCAGTAGATTAGTGGCTTACAGGGCAAAGTGTGCAGCACTCAAGTAAGTAACATGCTCTATCTGAAATATTTTCAATTAAATCACATTGTTCTCACATAGTACTTGTGTATATTTAATTTGTTATGTTTTTTAATTAGATTGATAGATGGTGATGAGGAAACACAAATGAAGAGTCTATATCACTACAGATTGGAATTAATAAGGACACATCCTGGATCAAGTGTGATTTTCGGGATGTGATGAAGGTAAATTCCGAGTGTATGTATGTCCGCTTAGCTCCCTTAAGGGAGGGTTTTTTTGGCGGGTTGTAGGGCAGATTATATCGGTGGATGGGTGCTTCCTCAAAGGACTATATGGTGGGACGGCTCCTTTCAGAGTGGGGATAGATGCTAATGATTGCATCTATCCCTGTTGCTGAGGCCACGCTTGGTAAGGAGAACAAGGACAACTGGAAGTGGTTCTTGGAGCTACTGTCAGAAGATTTGAGGATAACAAATAGCTTCCACTGGGCATTCATGAGCGATAGACAAAAGGTAAATGACTGACTTTACTGATTAATATGTGATTTTAACTTATCTATTTTCAATTTTTTGTTCTGCCTAATCTTGTTCTAGCATAAACTGATTAATAAAGAACCTTGTTTTGCCTAATATTATTATACCTAATGTTGTTCTTCCTAATGTTATTATTCTGATCTTTATTTGTTGTATGGAAGGTTAACATTGTCTAACTGATCTAATTTCTTTAACTTATCTAACTGATGTTCTGCCTAATGTTATTATTTAACTTATCTAACTGATTAAGATTGTCTAAATTATTTAACTTATCTAAATGATGTTCTTCCTAACTTTTATAATATGTTTGTTGATGTTCTGCTGACCTAATGTTATTATTTTTGCTATATGGAGAGATGTTTAATTTATTTGTTGATGTTCTGGCCACCATTGTTATCATTTTTTTCTATATGGACGTTTGTTGTATGGAAGGTTAACATTGTCTAATTTATTTAACTTATCTAACTGATGTTCTGCCTAATGTTATTATTTAACTTATCTAACTAATTAACATTGTCTAATTTATTTAACTTATCGAAATGATGGTCTTCCTAACTTTTATAATTAATGTTCTGGCCACCATTGTTATTATTGTTTCTATATGGAAGTTTGTTTAAATTGTTTTTTGATGTTTTCCCAACATTGTTATTATTTTTGCCATAAGCTTGCATAATTTGTTTGTTGATGTTCTGGCCATCATTGTTGTGATCTTCATATGGAAGCTTGTTTTTCGATGGATTATTGTTGCTCTCATTAAGATTGTTGTTTTGTCTAACAATCTTGTTTTTATTTTTGTGGTCCTTTCCCCTCTTAATCTACTTGTGGTGGATGATATGTGTGTCAATTAAATAAAACCTTAGGGTCTAATGCCCGCAATTGAAGAGTTATTCCCCAATTGTGAACATAGATACTCGTGTGAGGGCACATCCACACTAATTTCAAAAAAACTTATAGAGGAAAGGCCTTGAAAGACCCGAGTTGTGGCATTGTGCCAAAGCAACCAACACTCCTTCTTTTGAGAAAGCCATGGAACAATTAAAGGATATGTCTCAAGGTGCCTTTGAATACTTGAAAAAAATAGACCCTCATCATTGGAGTAGGTCTCATTTCCAACCAAAGTACAAGTGTGACATACTACTTAATAACATGTGTGAATGCTTTAACAGTCAAATTCTCGAGGCTAGGGTTAAAGGCATAGTCACCATGAATGAGATCATAAGGACCACATTAATGGTTAGGATTCAAAAAAAAAGGGATGATATGAAAAAATGTCAAACAGTCCATTGCCCCAAAATACTGAAAAAACTAGAAAAACTCAAGCAGCTCAGTTGGTCTTATAATACCATTTGGTCTGGGGGGAGCCAATATCAAGTTGTAGTGCCAGATGGACAATTTGTGGTGGATAAGGATGGGGCAACTTGTTCATGTAGGAAGTGGGAACTCTCAGGGATTCCTTGTAGCCATGCCATTTCAGCCATCTATTACAATAGAGACAAACCGAGAAAAATTTCTTGAATGATCGCTACAAAGTTAGCACATTCTTAAATACATATATGCACACATTGAACCCCACCCAAGATAGACAATGTTGGCCAAAGAGTAATCAAGGTCCAATGGTGGCACCTGACCCAATGCAGAAGAAAGAGGTAGGAAGACTATGCTAAGAAGAAGGGAGCGGTGAGGGAAACCGATGGCTTCAAACATGGTAGAGTTTCAAAAAGGAGTTTCCATGAAGTGTAGTGTTTGTGGTGCTAAAGGACACAATAAGAGGCATCATAAGGTAAGGCAGGTGAGTCTCAGTTATGTATATCTTCAATATGTTTTGTTATTATTAAAATTCTGTATGCAGGTAATTTCATAATTTTCACCTATATGTTTTCTAGGTTATTGATGAAATCACAGGTGAGCAAGAACATCAACAACCAGTTGAAGCAACAGATCCTATGGATATAGTTGATCCCCAGGTTTTGCAAGCACATTTTGAAATGGTGAGTGAGGTTCAGTATATTAAATTATCTCACATGCCTTCTAGGGTTTTTTTTATGCCAATTAAATGCTCAACCAGGTTGATAGTTTAGTTGGAGCTAACCAGCAAGCAGGAGACATTAGACAAGGCCAGAATGTATCTGAACCACTGTCACAGGTAAAGATCAATCATTGTATGCTAGTGTAGGGCTTAATTTTGTTCATCATCATTATCTTCTTCTCACTAGTCATTATTTTCTTAATTCATTCAGATTATTAATGAACCTGACCAAACCATGGCTTCCCATGTTATGTTATCTGAGAGGAATGGAAGGCAAAAATTGACTACAATAAGATCCAAATGTATAGCTAGAAATGTTGCAGATGTTGGACATCCTTCACAGGTTAATGACAATGCATCTGATTTAATCTCTATTGTAATTATAATGATGAAATTACTGCAAATTAATATTGTCCCAATTTTTATGCACAGTTGCTACAAATTGCAAAAGAGCCAACAAACAAAAATTCTACAGGAAGTAATGCTAGGAATCATTTCTTGAGAAGTCAAGGTAGACAAAAGGACAATGAGGATAGATCTAAAGAAGGGATCTCGTGAGAAGGAAGAGGAATTGGGTTCCCCAGGAACTTCCATCATTGGAGTCGCTAAACATGGAAAGAAGTGAAAAAATAGATAGTGTACAAACCTAAAACTTATGTATTTTGTGGTATTTGGCTGGAGATCTTTATAAACCAATCTTTTGCATTTTCTGGTATTTTACTTTATCATGTGTGAATCGATGTATTCATTGTGTGAATGAGATGCATTCATCTAAATGCAATTATGCAGTTTTTGTATTGTGTTTTGAGAAGATCTTCGAAGCCAAAGATGTAAATTATACTTTTGTAAATGCGATTATGCAATTTTGAAATTGGTGACAAACTTCAAACCAAAAAAATTTGTATATTTTTGGTTTTGTTATATATGAATTAATTGATGGTTGACAACCATCAGACAAAGTGCAAATGAAATGGATTTGTATGCTTAAATCACAGACATATGCTAATAGCCAAGTTGTGTACAACCTTCAGACAACAACAAATTTTTGCCAGTTTTTCCCTTGATAACAACAATTGTTTACTACCATTAATCTTGTATGCTCAAATCACAGGACATCTACTAATAACTAAGTCGTGTTAAACTATTGCAGTCGATATGTAGACCGTGTACGAGAATAGCCAAGCTATTGCCATTATGGATTATTAAACCATGTATGAAAGCCGTTTTGCATTGGTTTCTTGCTTTGGAAATGTTACAATTAACTGAAAATACATATTACAATTAACTTAATATTAACAGTTGAATTCTGAAGAAATGAAGCTAGCATAGGAGGAAAACATCTTTTATTGGGTACTAGGGCGCATCTCTACAAACTCGTGAAGCTTCAACCAGGTCTCTCAGGAAAATCATCTTCTCTTGGGTAGATACTGTATGAGATTATGCTATCTTCACAGAGGCTTAGTCCCACGAGTGCCTACGCTTGGGAGAGCTGGAAATCTCCGAGACAGTGGTGAGAAGAAGATGAGGGTAGAGAAGAAGGCGGCGTGTAATAGTGATTGCCGAGCTCGAACTTATTATCATGGCGTGGACGGGGAATAGTTATCGTGATGTGGACATAGCTTGAGTCGAGACTTTCCGGTACCACATAGGGTTTTTTAACGGAAATCCTTTGGTGGTGACCCAGTGAACTTTTTTTAAAAACTTGAGTGACTACTTTGATACGTTTTGAAGTTGGATGACTAAAATGAAAAAAAGGCAAAGTTGGATGACTATTCATAAAATTAACCCAGACAAACTCTCATCTTGGGCGATGGGACAAGACTGCTGCTCATGGGAAGGAGTCCGTTGTGACAACATCACTGGCAACGTTATTGGACTGGAACTTGGGGAGCATGACTTGCAGCTGAAAGGTGAGATCTCTCCATCTTTGCTTCAACTTCAACACTTGAATTACCTTGACTTGAGTGATAATTACTTATACGGAACAACCATTCCGTCATTCATCAGCCAGTTGAAGGAGTTGAGATACCTTGACCTCTCTTATTCTTACTTTAGCGGATCCATTCCTGCTAGTTTTGGAAATCTCTCCAATTTGCTCACTCTTGATCTGTCGGAGAATGTTCTTTTTATTTCTGACCCTGCAGACCATGAATGGCTGTCTCATCTTACTTCATTGCAACACTTGTATATGAGTGGTGTCACCTTTGGGAGTATTCCTCTTCTAGCAAAAGCTTGTTTTTAGCCTTGAACAAGCTTCCTGCCATAGAGGAGATAGGTCTGTCTCGGTGTCAGTTTGAAAGTATTCCTCTTTCCATTCCCCATCTAAACTTCTCAAGTCTCTCAGTTCTTGATCTATCAAACAATTACATCGATTTTTCAGTGTCTCTATGGGTTTTTGATATCAAAAGCCTTGAACATCTAGATCTCAGTAACAATCATATTCGGTCCAGTAATTCTTCTGCTACTGGCATAGCCAAAAGCATAAGCAGTCTTTGTAACCTGAAGAGGCTTGATCTGTCGGACTGGCACATGAGCATGAGACTAGCTGAGCTCATTTTTACTGGGTGTCTTAAGGATAGTCTGACTCATTTGCATTTAAGCGATGCCAATCTTGATGGAGATATACCAGACTGGATGGGGGACATCAAGAATCTCAAGGTTCTTGATCTCTCACAGAATTCACTCTCCGGCTCTGTTCCTTCATCCCTTGCATCACTTTCTTTTATGGAGGAATTACACCTTTCCTCAAACAAATTAAATGGCACACTATCAGTGGAAATTGGAAAACTTGCAGAGTTAGAAGTTTTGGATCTTGATGAGAATCAACTGAGGGGTATTGTAACTGAAGCACACTTTTCTAATCTCAAGAAGTTAGAAAAGCTTTATATGTCCTTCAATTCATTCGTTTTCAATGTGAGCTCTAACTGGATTCCACCTTTTCTTCTCCAAGAATTGAGAATCAGGTCTTGTTCAGTGGGCCCAGAATTCCCAACATGGCTCCGGACGCAACACAAGTTGAATGTACTTGACATATCTAATACAGGAATCTCAAGCACCATCCCAGACTGGTTTTGGAACCTGATTAGTGTCAACCTTGCAGAGTTGTACATGTCTGAAAATCAGATTGAGGGAATGCTGCCCAAGTTCTCAACTTCCATGCAGTTGAATACCATTGATCTTTCTTCCAATCGGTTTCATGGACCTCTACCGGGTTTTCTGGGTTCATCCATCTCCTCCATAAATCTTTCCAATAATTCATTCTCAGTCACGCAATCCATTTTCCAGTGTCTACCTCTCAATGAACAAATTAAATGGCACCGTTCCCAGCTCATTGTGTCCAATCAAGGGACTTCAAAGTCTTGGTATCTCGGATAACAATTTATCTGGTGAGCTACCTGATTGTTGGTGGAATTCAACTAAGTTATTGCAGTTGGATTTGTCAAACAACAAGTTGACTGGAGGTATACCTGATTCAATATCTTATGCTTCTCAACTAATGCAACTTCGATTGAGCCACAACAAATTATCTGGGGAAATCCCTGCCTCATTGAAGGATTGCAGTCAACTTGATGTTCTTGATCTCAGTTACAACAACTTCACTGGAAGTATACCAATTTGGGTTGGAGAAAGTCTATCAAGATTAGTTGTTCTCATCTTAAGATCAAATACCTTTATTGGTCACATCCCAGAGGAAATTTCTCAACTCCAATATGTACAAATCCTTGATTTGTCACACAATAATTTGTCAGGTCCCATCCCTGAGAGTTTTGGCAACTTCAGTGCGATGCAGACGTTTTCGAAGTCTGTTTTTACATTGAATGGCATTTTAGGAGCTGGAGATACCATAGTAGTGGCATCCAGGGGGAAAGAAGAGGAATATTCGGAGCACCTTCTTCCATATTTGAAAATCATGGACCTCTCCAACAATGCGTTGACAGGGGACATCCCTGAAGAGCTTTCAAGTTTGTATGGTCTGCAGAGTTTGCACCTCGCCAGCAACCACTTAGAAGGTGAGATCCCAGACAAGTTGGGTCGGTTACAACAACTTGAATCACTAGACTTGTCAAGAAACAAACTCCTTTGTAGTATACCTGCCACATTCTCAAACTTGACATCCTTAAGCGACTTCAATGTATCGTATAACAAATTGACAGGAAGAATACCATCAGGCAACCAATTCAACACCTTGACAGACCCCTCCATTTACATTGGTAATCATCTTTGTGGATTCCCTTTGACTGATAATTGTACTAAAGGTGGTGGACCAAATCAGGAAAAGCCAAGTGATCATGGAAATGAAGAAGATGATGGTAATCAGATGGTATGGATGTACATTGGATCCTTGTCAGGATTTGCAGTTGGATTCTGGACTATCTGGGGTGTCTTGATCTTCAAAAAGAAGTGGAGATATGCCTACTTTCGGTACACAGGCACTACTTGTGACAATATCCATGTCTGGGTTGTTGTCAACTTTGCGAGGATGAAGAGCAAGATCATGTCAAAGTCAAACCACTAGAGTTGTCTGTCATCATCTGTGTAATTTTCTAGTATAACTATAGTCTGGTGTTGTATAATATATTATCTGCTGTATTATTTAACAACAAATATGAATATCACAGCTCCTGTATTTTGAACCATGTTCATCACACCTCTTCCTCTTCTTCTTTACTTGTTGATTTGCGGCCTCATCTTCGTCATTGGTAATCTTATCATTCAGGTTTGGTTTTCGTTCCCTCTAAATTGAAAATTTTTGGATTTGAATGCAAAATGTTGAAAAAAAATTGAATTTTGGATTTAGATGGAGTGATTATTCAGTCGATTAAGTTGTTGACATATAGAAGAAGATTTGCCTCCGGTGCTGAGGTTAGCTCTTTGTTTCTATAACTCCAAAGTTGCGGCCTTTGGGTTCCCTAAAGTTAGTTTTCTTGAGACTGTTTCAGGCTGCTCAAGAGGAGGCTAACCCTCAGAGCATGGCGTCACTGCGGTGGAATACGAGCTCTGAGGTTTCATGTATGATTAAAAAAGCCAAGGCTTTTGCGCTTGCACTTGGATTCCCTTGCTCGGAATGGGTAATTATTGTTAAAATGAGTTATTTTAATTTAATGGTGGCAGTTGGTTGCTATAGCTTTTACAGTGGATAAATTTTAGAATGCTTGCAGAGAACTTTTTAGTCCACTTGTTTGAAACTAAGATAGGTTTCTCATGTAATGCAAGTTTTACTTTAACAGGCTTGAGGAAGCTAGGGGCCAGAGCATGTTGCTGAATATTGAGTCACTCTCTGTGAGTTTAATAAAGTTTTTAACATGTTTTAGTGAGATGCTTGTGAG
>NW_024087541.1:0-30652 GCF_009730915.1 Dioscorea cayenensis subsp. rotundata | reverse complement strand
AGTTTGCAAAATACATAGGAATTTATGATGATGAGTTCATTAGCGTCGTTGCTTAATCGCCTCATGACACTATCCACTTGGCATGAATGCAAGCAAGTATTGGAATTCTTTAGTGCTGAGTGACACCACAAATACGTGAAAGGCTACTTGTTTGGTGAAACCCCTCCATAGATACATCCATGCTCTCATTACACGATCTATTGGAGGTCAGAAAGATACCACAGGTGTAGTTACACAATCCGACTTGTTCACCATGTACAACATCATTGAGGAGTATCCTATCCATCTTGGGCATCTTGTTGCTGAATCATTCATTCATCAAGGGCCCTACATCACAAGATTGATCTGTGGTATGAATTTGTTGGACCGTACTTGAGGCATGACTATAGTCGGGGATGAGGCACCTCTCGGAGCGCCTGTCTTGCGAGCAATTGGTTTGTTAGAGAAGAAGAGTGGAACACGCAGACTTGCTTCACACTTGACCATAGGAACATCCAGCCAGTATGACCATGATGAGGCAGAGTACAAATCTGATGAAGCACCCACTCAGGATCTACCTAGCACTTCATTCCCATTAGATTTCGACTCCAGATTCAAGGGTATGGAGGATGACATTCAAGCTATACGTTACGAGCAACGTGAGATGCGAGGACAAATCTAACAGATTTTAGAGGGTCAGCACCAACTCACAGAGCATTTCCAGTAGTTTGTCATCTCCTTCCGTGGATCATCCTCACAGGCCAATACTGCTTCCTGCTCCATAGCCCCGCCATCTGTAACACCGTTTGATGATATTTTTCACATCTGAGCATGGACACTTATCTTTATTTCTGCAGCTTGTTTCTTTGATGTACTTTTCATGCAAGTGTGTTTGTTTAATTTTAATAAGTTGGAAAGGGGATATCCGACCAACCTTGTGTAGAACTTTGCTACTCTTTATCTAGTATTAGTGTGTTTTGACTACTCCCTAGTATTTATTTTTGCAATCTTAATTTTTGTTTTTAATGATGATGCCCCTTTATGCCTTGCAAGCCATTAAGGGAGTTTGGTGAGCCTCTCCACATTCCATGGAAGACGGACCCGACATGAAAAGCTTACAACACCTTTTGTTCGGGTCACTTTTCGCTATGTGTACAAGATAAATTGGGGAAGTTCGTTCCACCCTCCTCCATTGTTTTCATTGCATATATTATTATGTTTTTCATGACTAGTGTACATTGGGGACAATGTACAACACTAGGTGTGGGGATGGGTGTATCTTTTGATCTAGGGTATTATTCGCATGCTAGTTTACCCATGATGGCTTGTTCATTATTGTAAGACTCTTCTAGTATGGATTAATGATAGATTTGAGTAACATACTTGTTGTTGTACTCTATTGAATCTTGTTTCACCTCCAGTATTATCTTGTGCACTGAATCTTGTGTTGATGCCCTGGGAATAGCCAACTTGACTACTCTATCTCTCTTGAATGCTTAACACACAACTTTGAGTACTTGGCCTTAGAATTCTAAGTTCTTTCTTTCAATGAACTCTTAAGAACTTCTGAGTCTTATTGAGCTAGCCCTAGTTTTGTGGCATGTAGGGTAGTCTGAAAACACGATCTAGGGTGAATGTGAAAAAGGAAAATGTGAAAAAAAAACTTGAAAAGAGAAAAAGAAAAAAATGAGTCTATGTCAGTATTCCTCTGCTAATAGAAGCATGAATGCATCTATGTAGACTGTAATCGAGTAGTTGGGTGGCTCTTGTGCCTAACCAGCATGTGCATTCTCCAGAAAGATTTTTGGTGCAATCTATGTTAGTCGGACTAAAAAAAAATAATAATAATTTGATGAAATGAAATGGAAATAAAAAAAAATCCTAGTGATCTTTTTGACTTCCTACTAGAGGTTCCAAGAAAGAAAAAGGAGTTAGTTCGAGTACAGGACTTGGAAGGATATTACCTGTTCATTGAAGTAGCGCTTAGCATTTTAGGACTTAGTACTCTTTGCATGTGGAGTGATTAGCATCTAGAGCTGTACTGATTGAAGTCAGTTGGCTAGACCAGTTCAGGGCAGATGAGATAGAAGATCACACACATGGCACAGACATATAAGAGGTGAGACAAGATCTTTTTGTTGTGCTTAATGGTTGTAACTCATTATCTATATATCATTTTCCAATGCTTGTAGAGTCTTATATTTATTTGAGCCGGAGATAATACATTTAGCCACTTATAATTTCCTTTATTCTTCATGATTTGTTTGCTTCAGGATAAGCAAACGCTTAGGTGTGGGGATATTTGATAAGTGTCTAAATGTACATATTTTAGTTTATATATTTGATATATTTAGCATGTATTTCTATAAGGATTGATGCTCGTTTTGTGCTTAATCGTGTGTTATTTGCTTTGTATTGCACAGAAACACCGTGGAGGACACGAAAATACAATTTGGGCGAAAAAGAGAAGAAAACCACACAGCGGTACTGTAGTGTATTCGCTGTAGGAAAAATACTATAGATGGAGTACTGTAGCAGTAGTACTGTGGCATCCGCTCTGTAGTAATATCAGTGTAGTTGTCACTGTAGCACATGGAGAGTTTTCAAGGCAGAAATTGAACCATGGCATACGACCTCAATGCTGCTCTGGATTGATCCCGGGATGATTACTGTAGCCAGAGAAGAAGGTAGTGTGTTTGAAGGGATACTGGCTCAAGGAGGTGCTCATTGAGCCAATATGGATACTATTATGAGTGCTAGAGTGCACTTTTGCCTACCCCAAACGACCTCAATGAGGTCCTCATTGAGGCACTATACCACCAGTATGGAGGTCCTCATTGAGCAAGTATACCACCAGTATGGAGGTCCTCATTGAGCCAGTATACCGCTAGTATAGAAGCCATTTTGGGGGTTTATTGAGTCTATTTTGAGAGGCATACGGGCCGCTTTGGAGGGAGTATACTAGGGGTATATGAGGGCATTTGGAAGTGATTCTTGGGGAGTTTTTGGCAGCCAACACCTAGTGGAAAAAAGATAAAACGAAGACATCATCTTAGGAGAGCTTGGCTTGAGGCTTGGAAGGGATCAAGAGCTTGAACTTCAAGGGGAGAGCTTCATCATCAAAGGAGGAGGAACATTCGGTGTTCTTTGGGCTAGAGGAAGCGTCATTCGGCCGGCATTGTTCTTCTTCATCATCATTCGGACTAGGGAGTGTCATTTATGCATTTATTTCTTGTTGTTGTTGTTGAGTTTATCATACTTGTTTGTATAATGGCACACTAGACCCCCCAAGGCTACCGGATGTAGGTGAACCTTTGGGGGTTCATCATGTATTTTGGATGCTAAACCTTCATTTGGAATGTATTTGGATTGATTTATATCTTGGCTCATTGTTCTTCATGTCTAGAACTATAAAATGGAGAGATCCTTAGTTCTTTATTGAGTTGTATGTGTAGATGTGACCTACTCGCATGTACTAGATCTTTAATGAGCTAGAAGGGGTATTCTTGCATCGATATGTCGAGAGATTGGGTGTCGGTAACCCCTCCGATTCTTAAGGATACACTTAGAGCAAGTATGTCCTTATTGCGGGATTTCCCTACACTTAATGCAATCATAGGAATGTAATTAAGGAGAGATCCTTATTGACATTTGTATGGGATTAGGGTTTAATCACCGAGAAATTGGGATTGAACTATTCTTGAAATCCTTCGGTTTAAATCACCCTTGCTTCACTATTATCATGCATCCATATACCATGATGACCCCTCATGGTGATCTTCATCCTAGGCCTGTTTTTATCATCGTTGCTTTTGTGATCTCCTTGCTTGCCTTGGAATTGTCATACTTGAGATCTATTTACATTCTTGCATGTATTAGAGTAGTATACCATGCTTAAGTTGTAAGGTTAGAAAGTAAGTGATGAAGGAGTAATAGGAGTTCCTTAGCCTCGTGGAATACGATCCTTGGGCTTTTGCACAAGGTATTACTTGGCGACCCCGTACACTTGCTGGTGAGCAAACAACCAGGATGGCCGATTCCAGCCCTTTAAAAGTCGTGATTCAGCCCCGATTTCAGCATCTTCTTTTCCATCTTTTCTCCAACTTTTGAGAGGTTTGTGGCTAGGGTTTAGAGGGGTTTTGGAAAGGTTTTTGGAGAGGTTCTACGGCTTCAACACCGTGCTTTGCTTGGAAGAAGGTTATTGGGGGAGCTTTCATCGGCATTGATCCGGTGAGGTGTGCCCTAGACCGGACAAGGAGACCTTTGGAGAATACGAGGTTACTCCACAAGACCATCGATACGAATACTGAAGGGTTTTTCTATGAATTACTTGTTTTTACATTAAATTTCATTATTGATTGTAACTAGCTCCATGGAGAGCTAAACCCCTAATGGGTACTTGGATTTGTGAACCCTAGGATGTATTTGTTTCATTAATCTTCTATTATGTTTTCCTTAATTGATGTCTTTAATTGAGTTTCAATCTTGAATGCTTGTTGCATGATTTCTCCCTTAGAGTGACACTAGGGTTGAGAGTCTACATTGGTAACCTTTGTGAGTGAGTGACACATCATGACGGTTAGACATTACAAGATTGGAGAGGGTCGAGAGGTTGAGTCGAGAGGTAGCGGAGCATCCCCTTTCCCCTCCGATGTGATTTATCCTACCTCCATGTTCTAAGAGTTCTTTGCGGTCATAGTAGAGTGAATGGGCTAAATAATGACCTCCGCTGGGGCTTAGTTGCACAGGAAACGGAATAAAGTGTTGAAGTGACTTTAGCACCTAGGGCTTAATTGTGACTAGGGGTCTTTCACCTAGACCAAAGGGTTAGATCTATACATTGGAGTAGGGTTTATCACTTGGAATCACTAGAGTGTCTTACAACTCTGCACAGTGTGAGGTGTTGAGATTGATCGATTTCTCCTCCGGGACATAGTGTAGAGTTAGTCATGACTGACCTTAGGCTTGGGACCGTGTGTTTAAGGATTTCCACAACTCATTAAGCATCAATTAGGAGACATAATAGTTGATTTTGCACTTGAAACAATTGTCCTAGGTGGAACAATATCTGCGTACCCCACTTCTATCGATTGCCTTACCTCTCATCTATTTGTGCTTCTCTCTTTCTTGTTTCTTTTATTCTTGCTTTCATTATATTTTATCAACAAAATCATTATTTCGTCTTTGCTTAGTTAGATAGCAATCTTGGTATTTTTATACCCTACTCCATGTGGATACGATACCCACTCACCTGGGATTTATTACTTTGACAAACCCGTGCACTTGCGGGTCACACGCAAGGGGCATTGTCAGAAACAAAATTTTCCTTCTCTTGGGGCGAAGGCATTTTCCTCTTAGGTAGTCTTTGGTGTCCTATTGGAATGGACTTTGTTGGGATAGCCTTGGACTTCTTAAAGATGACAGTTTCCTCCCCTTTGTTAGTGATCATTAATGAAGGCTGTTCTTCATCTTCTCCTTGCTTAATGCCTATGACTCTTATCGGAAAAGTGAGCCGATAAAAAATAGATGTTATTATAGCAAGAGCATCATCTTGGATCTCAGCAAGTGGTATAATGTTCAGATGTTGTCCCCTTGATGGCAAGCGTGGGACATGGACCTCAGTTGGTGATGGTGGTGGGCATGGCATGAAGTTGACGTAGTCCGATACCATCCCAAACTTGATTTCAGCTCTGATAACACCTACGTAGATGGAAGTATAAGGGAGCTTCACCTTGGTGCCTTCCCCAAGGAAACCATTGCATGTAACATCACCATTGTTGGTGTTATTTGTGGATGCCTTCACAAAAACTTGAAAATGAAACATCACATTGACAACACTAATTTATTTGATTTTTTTTTTACTTTTTTTTTTAATTTCTAATTCACACTTTGTTTCAAAGATGGGAGGGGAAGTCGAGTCCCCACCAAATATGCCAAATTTTGCGGGTTCCTTTATTCTTACCAAGCCTTTAATTAGGGTCGACCGGTTAAAAATCAATGGAATCACAAATCAATTTTTTTTTTTTTATGACTTCAAGTGATTGCGGGTTCATGATTTCTATTAAGGGATAGCCTCTAATATTAATTACCCCAGACAATGTCATGGGAACCTCCAATTAAGAAACAAGTGAGAATGAGAAATGACTGGACAACCATAAAAATCAATTTTTTTTATTGATTTCCAAAGAGTATACGAGTTTATGAACATGAGCAAGCACACAAAAGTTCTAAGAAAACTTTTTTTTAATCATGCTTTTCAAACTTTTTATTTTATATTTGCACGACTTGGCTAATGCTCTTGATTCATTTGCTAAAAGCATAGTGAAAGACCCTTTTATCTTGGTGACTATGATATTCTTTGATTTTCTTTGTTTATTTATGGGTGTTTACATTTTGACATATCACAAAGCTCTGGAGCTGTGAATGCTCTACATTTATGAACTGCCTACTTGACCATCTTTGATTTTTTATTATTGAAGATTTTAGCGCTTTTATACTTGAAAAATCTTTAGATCTTTAATTTTTGGAACTTCCTAGGTCTTTGACTTCTTCGGGTCTTGAGACTTCAAAGTTGCATTTGTCATTTATGTGAAATGTTTTGGTCTTGACTCTTCCATGCTTTTAAGCCTTGACCATCATATCATCATGTTGTGACCTCCACATGAGTGGGTCATTAACTTGTCTTATTTAGCTTGCTTTTAGAATGGATCTCAAACGACTTTTGTAGTTAACCTCTATGAATGTCCAACATTAGACATTATAGTAGGTTTGCGGAAAATTTTCAAAGATTTTTATCAAAAGTTCTCATCACCGCTGTGAGTGTCAAACATAGGACCTCAAAGTGGGTTTGACGAGAAAAACTTCAAATGGTTTCCATCACCGTTGTGAGCATCAACCATTGGACCTCACGATAGGCTTGAAAGGATAACTTCAAAAATTTTCATTACTCCTGTGAGTGTCGAACATGAGACCTCACAATGAGTAGAAAATTTAATCAACTCACTGCCATGAGTGTCAAGTCCCCATGGCAAGCTACAAAGAAATTTTTTTTATAAATTTCTTTTACCCCCATGTGAGTTGAGACCTCATGGTAGGCTTCAAAGAGATTTATAAATTTTTTTCACCCCCCATGACTGTCAAGACCTCATGGTAGGCTTCAAAGAGCTTTTATAAAATTTTTCACCCCCATGAGTGTCAAAACCTCATGGTAGGCTTCAAAGTGATTTTCATAATTTTTTTCACTCCCATGAGTGTCAAGACCTCATGGTAGGCTTCAAAAAGATTTTATAAAACTTTTCACCCCCATGAGTGTCAAGACTTCATGGTAGGCTTCAAAGAGATTTTTTCATAAATTTGTTTTTCCCATCCAAGCCCATGAGTGTCAAGACCTCATGGTAGGTTTCAAAAGGGTTTTCAATTTTTTTTCATCCACCGCATGAGTGTGAAGACCTTGTGGTCGGTTTCAAAATGTTTTCATTTTTTTTCATCCACCCCCATAGTGTCAAGGCCTCATGGTAGGTTTTAAAAGGTTTTAATTTTTGTTTTCCACCCATCCACCCACATGAGTGTCAAGACGTCATGCTTGGATTCAAGGAGATTTTATAAATTTTTCACCCCATCATTGTCAAGACCTCATGGTAGGTTTAAAAGAGATTTTCACAAAATTTTCACAACCATGAGTGTGAAGACCTCATGGTAGGTTTTAAAGAGACTTTTTTATAAATTTTTCCCTCCACACACGAGTGTCAAGACCCCACAGTAGGCTTGAAAGAGATTTTTCATAAATTTTATTCACCCCATGAGTGTCATGACCCCATGGTATGCTTCAAAGAAAATTTTATAAATTTTTCCTCTACCTCCATGAGTAGAGATGGACACTGGCCGGTTAACCGGGCCTAACCTCCCCGGGCCCATGTCGGTTTGTGGTCGATCTATAACTAGCCCGGCGCACAGTAGTGAACCGCCGGGCCTGGCTGACCCGGGAAACCTGGTGGGTCACGGGGCACCCAAGGGTGACTTGGACCTAGCCCGCCAGACCTCACAACCATCCGGGTCCGAGCCTGGCCCGCCTAACCCAACTGTTACTTAAAACTTAAAATAATTTTTTATTATTAAAATAAAATTAGTTTTGAATTTAGCTAGTGGGATTTGAACTTGACCCCATTCCCAAGCCCTCCAACATTTTTACCAATCACCCTACAACTTTTTCTTGAGTTGTTATTACAAACAACTCAATAAAAAAACTCAAACCGTATTTTTAATTAATTTAAAAACTCATAAAAATAATAATAATGTTAATAAATACAAAATTCAAACAAATCAAAATAACTTAAATATGAAGGGCTTACACTTGATTTGTGTTCATATTGGATTAAACTGCTTATGTATTTTCTTGGATGTGACTTAAATTGTTCATATAATTCTTTTAGTTTATAACGAAATTACTACTAAATTATTTATTTGGAGTATTGATGTTTACCTAAAACTTAGTTTTACTCTTTAACTCTCACAAACTATTATTTTTATACTCATGTTGTCAGTGAAGAAGAAGAAGTCACTAATTTTAGGACTTTCTATCTTTATTTTTTTTATCGAATTTAAGCACACTTCTAATCAATTATGGAAATTTGCATTTCAATGTTTACTAGTGATAATTGAGAACTTGATATGTTTAGCATGTTTTCACTAAACACTAAATATCTACTTACACTATATTACAAGTGTAAGACTAATTAATTAACATATTGTATAAATTTTCATTATCTTGTCATTATTCAATAACATTAAAATCGTCTCAAGGAAGTGGGTGTTGTTAAATCCAACAATTGTTAATATATATCTATATTCATCATTATTTACTAAGTGTTTTAGTGCAATTGGCCAAAAATTTTTTGAATGGTGGTAGAGGTCAAGGGTTCGAAACCCATGTGAAGCAATGAATGTTTTTGAAAATTGAAAAACCTAACTCGCCTGGTTGAATGACCCGGATGACCTGGCGGGTCGACCCGCAGGGTCACGGGTTGAGAATAGCTCAACCCATAACCAGGCCCTCTACAGTGATGGCTGGTTATGGGTTGATGGCTCGGCCGGTCGTGGGTGGATGCGCTGGTTTTAAGCCGAGATGGGCCAAATCATGGCCCGACCCCCTTTTACCCATGATTGTCAAGACCACATTGTAGGCTTCAAAGAAATTTTCCATAAGTTTCTTATCTACCCCATGAATATCAAGACCTCATGGTTTGCTTTTAAGAAAATTCCACATAATATCCATCCTATCCAACCCTATGAGTGTCAAGACCCCATGGTAGATTTCAAGGAGATGCTCATAAAATTTTCTAAGAGAAGGGTCTTGCAAAAATTTAAAAAAATATCCTATATCAATTGGAGTCAGTATTTTCTCCTGATTTCATATTAAGTCATCCCTTGTCATTTTTTTCACATCAACCCCTAATTTTTTCTCTTTTCACGAATATTCAAGATCTATTCAACTAGACCCCTTAAGGCTTCACTTTTTCATATTTTCTTTCTTTCTTTCTTTCTTTTTCTTTTCTTTTTTTTTTGCAAGCAAATCCTCCAATTTCTTCATTTTCACATCTTTGACCACTTTTTCAAATAAACCAGGATTTCTTATATTTTTTCTATCATTTTGCAAGTAGGTCCAAATTTTTTTTACATTTCCCCACACTTGTCCGCAAGAAGCTAAACCCTATCTTCTCAACATTATTTTTTGCACTTCAACCCTCTAGCTTTTTATATATCCTTTTTTTTGTGTCCTAAATTTTAAACTGTATATTCTGCCGATACTTCTATGTCAACCCGACTCCCCTTATGATTTTACGATAACAAGGAATATCAAATGAATTTATGATTGTCATATACAAGGCTTGAAGAACCTAGAGTAAACCTAGCATTGAACAGAACATGGATAGGTGAGTTGAAATAAAAGAAAAAATGGTTTCATCTAAACAGATCTTAGCATGGACGAGTTATGCAGTGTGAGATGTAGATTTGTGAGTGCAAATCAAATAGTAAATGCATTTCCATGTACATAGGAAAGAGAGATAAAATATGGAATGATAAATTGCATTGCATACAAATCAGATATCAAACATGACATTGTTTGCACACAAATCAGAGATCTAACATGGCATTGGTTGAGTGTAAAGAAAGGAGTGGTTCCCACAAGATCCATGGTTCATTTTACATTCGGATGATAGCTATATGAAATATAAGCAAGGGTCCCTCGTACATGGATACAAACAGTGTTTTCTGAACCAATGCATGCCATGAATCATTAAAAAATTGAAGGAATGGTACCCACCACATGATGGAGGCCAACATCATAATGTAAGTGTTTTTTTTCCATCTTCCTCCCTTTTTTTTTTATAATATCATGTTAGAGGGCCCATATTCTTTAGGCCCATATTGTTTCAAAACATTCCTACTAAAGGTTTAGTACCACATTGCCTAGCTACAAGGAATTCATCCACTTTATATATAGTACTATTCATTATCCTTTAACCTTGCTTTTAGTGGTTATGCTTTCTCACGCCAGCAGCAGGGGGTGTAAATTTCGTGGTTTGATTCGGAAATTAGCTTAGAAATTCGAACTCACGTAGGGCGCATGGTGCGGACACGAATGCACCGATTTATGGGTGCATCACGCCCATAGGTTTTTACCTTTTTGCCCTTTATCTTATCTTTTAAAAAAATTTTAATTCTTTTGCGCCTTTTTTTAAAGAACGGGCTTCACTGTTCCGGCCGCCTCTTCTCCCTCCGCGACCCTTCGAGAACCGCCTGCCGTGCCTCTTCGCCGTCCGCGTCTCCACCTTCCCACTGCTCACGCCATTAAAAACCCTGATCCATCCCAGATTCGATCTCTAGTTTTTTTCTTTCTTTCCTTTCACCCGAAAATCTGAGCACTCGTATGTTCTCTGTTCTGGTGCGCGAACAGAGAACTTGACTGTTGAATCCTGGAGAACAACGCCATCTGTGTTCCCGTCGCACTGCAAAAAGGAGGCGAAATTGTTCTTAAGGACAGTGCTCTTGCACGCCTCGCCCATCGTCATCCCTGCTCTCGCTTTCGCTCCAACATTAGATCATAGATTTCCAACAATCTTAAGAACAATTTTATGGATAACGCGATGACCACCGCTAAGTCACTTCCTGATGTCTCGAAGATTGATCAATTCGCTGGCACGTTCTTCAAACGATGGCAATGTAAGGTGTTCTCGGCGCTAGACATGTTCAACCTCGCACATATCCTGACTGAACCAAAGCCGGACCCGACATCGAGCTTATGCGGAAACCTTGCCAACTGGGAGAAAGGAAACAAGATCCGTCGCCATACCATCCTCAAAGACTCTCTCAAATGAATTGTATGACATCTATCGCGATCTCAAGACAAACTAAAGAAACTGGGATTCACTCGCATAAGAAATACGTAGTTGAAGATGCCGGAATCGAAATACGCAATAGGAAATTTCTCTGATTTCCAAATGACTGAAGACAAGGATGTATCTTCTCAAATCCATGATTATCATGTTCTGGTCAATGATCTGAAAAATGAAGAAATCATCTTACCTGATGCATTCATTGCCGGCTTCCTCATTGAACGTCTTCCCGAATCTTGGAAACACTACAAAAACAACCTGAAGCATAAAAGAAAACTCATGACTCTTGAAGACATCATTGTACATATCCGAATCGAAGAGAAGAATCGGCAAAGGGATAATGCGTATAAGATTAAAGAACTCTCATCCAAGGCGAATCTCATTGAAGCGTGATCAAACAAAAAAATCAGAATTTCAACAGAATCCCAAGAAATTCAAAGGAACCGTAAATAATTTCAAAGGCTCGCACAAAGATTCAACTGGACAAAAAGAAGGATGGCTTCAAATTTAATCTGAATTTTCAAACAAAAAAAGAAAAAGGTGCGTGTTATGTTTGTGGCAAAACCAGTGGCATTATGCATCTCAATGTCACTTCAAGAAAGAACCAAAGGAGACAAGTGCTAAAGTCAACTTAATCTGAAGGAGGCAATGATGATATCATAGCACCGTTGTTTCTCAAGCACTTATGGTGGCGGATGCAAAAAGACCTGGATTGTAGATTCTGGAGCCACGAGGCACATTTCTGCTGATAGGAATGCTTTCCAATCCTATATTCCTTTAGCCAAAGGTGAGGAACAAGTATTCATGGGAGATTCATCTCCTTCTCCGGTTCTTGAAAAGGGAAGGTACTTCTAAAACTTACTTCAGAAAGACTTTATTTCGAATGATGTGTTGCATGCCCCCGATCTTCGTAGCTAATCTAATATCTCGCCTCATTGCTTGGAAAAGGTCGGAATTAAAGTGGCCTTTGAGTCGATAAATTAATAATGTCTAAGAATGGTTTTTTTCATCGGGAAGGGGTATTGTAGTCAGGGTTTATTTATTCTCAATGTACTCAATATTAACAATGGAAATAAAGCATCCTCTTCTCGCTTACATGGTGAATTCAATTGATTTATGGCATGCTAGATTGGGACATGTGAATTTTTCATACATCAAGAGAATGAAAAAACTAGGGTTGATTCATAACATGACAGATTCCAATAAAATTGATAAATGTGAGATTTGTGTAGAATCTAAATCTACCAAAAAATGTTGTAAAAACTATTGAAAGGGAATCGAATTACTAGGTTTAATTCATTCCGATTTAGGTGATTTAAAAACATTCAATGACTAGAGGAGGAAAAGAAATATTATATTACCTTTGTTGATGATTACTCTAGATATACTCGCCTTATACTTGCTTAGATCAAAAGATGAAGCATGTGAAATGTTTATGAAATTTAAAAAAATGAAGTTGAGAATCAACTAAATAAGAAAAATCAAAAAGACTTAGATCGATAGAGGAGGAGAGTATGAAGATAATATTTTGAAAAACCTTTTGTGAAAAACCATGGCATAATACATGAGACAACTCCCCTTACTCACCGCTTCTAATGGAATAGCTCGAAAGGAAAAATGTAACTCTTAAGGATATGATGAATGCTATGTTAATTAGTTCAAAGCGCCCTAATAATTTATGGGGAGAAGCCATTTTATCACCTTTGTCATATTCAAAAATAGAATTCCTTTTTAAGAAAAACTCGTAAAACTCCTTTTGAATTATGGAAAGGATATGCACCTAATTTAAAAATATCTTAAGGTTTGGGGTTGCTTAGCAAAAAGTACTTTTTACCCGATTCTAAAAAAAGAGGAAAAATTGGTCCCAAAACTTTTGATTGCATGTTAATTGGATATGCTTTAAATAGTGCTGCATATAGATTCATGGTTGTTAAGAGTGACATTATGGAACCTAATACTATTGTGGAATCTAAAAAAATGCGATTTTTTTCGAACATATTTTTTTCCTTTGAAATCATGTGTTGATAACATTGCACATTCACCTCATATTTCTTCTAATACTCGATTCAAGAAATGTTAATGCCTCCGATTTTTGAATTAAGAAGGAGTAAAAAGGACTAGGAAAGAACATAGTTTTTGGAAATGATTTTCATTACATTTCTTGTGGAGGATGACCCTCAATCTTATTCTCAAGCTATCACTTCTTTTGATGTCTGGTTTTTGGAAAGAAGCTATTAATAGTGAATTAGAGTCAATTTTTATCTAATCATACTTGGGAATTAGTAGATCTTCCACCTGGGTTCAAAAAAACTATAGGTTGCAAAATGGATTTTTAAGAAAAAAACTTAAACCCCGATGGGTCTATTGATAAATATAAAGCTAGATTAGTAGCTAAAGGATATTCTCAAAAAGATAGACATTGACTACTTTGATACTTATGCTCTCGTTACTAGAATTTCTTCCATTCGAATTTTTAATTGCATTAGTCGCTATTAACAATTTAATTATTCATCAAATGGATGTTAAGACAGACTTTTCTTAAATGGAGATCTCAAGAAGAAATTTATATGGATCAACCCAAGGGTATGTGATTCCTAACAACAAGCATAAGGTATGCAAACTTATGAAATCTTTATATGGGCTCAAACAAGCACCAAAAACAATGGCATGAAAAAAATTTAATCATGTTTTAGTTTCCAATGGCTATTTTATAAATGAATCGATAAATGTATCTACAAAGAAATTTTCTAACAAAGGTGGGTGTTATAATTTGTTTATATGTAGATGACATGCTTATTTTTTTGGTACTTCGTTAGAAATAATAGTTGAGACAAAGAATTTTTCTTGCATCTAAATTTGACATGAAGGACATGGGTGAAGCACATTTTATTCTTGGAATTAAAAATTTCTAAATCGATGATGGAATAATGCTTTCACAAGAAAATTATGTTGAAAAGGTATTAAAGAAATATAATCAATTTAATTGCAAGCCTGTCTCAACTCCATATGATAGTGCTTTTCATTTAAGGAAGAATAAAGGGATTAGTGTTTCTCAAAATGAATATGCACAAGTAATTTGTAGTTTAATGTATTTGATGAACTGTACTCGTCCTGACATTTATAGTGATGAATTTTTTTAATTGACTTTTTTTTCTCCTCCATTTTGATTTGATTTTGTTTCCTTCTTATTTTTTTAATTGATTTTTAATGCAAAGCCTATATAAACATTTATATATTGCATATATACAAAAAAA
Organism: Dioscorea cayenensis subsp. rotundata; assembly: GCF_009730915.1. Lineage (NCBI taxonomy): Eukaryota > Viridiplantae > Streptophyta > Magnoliopsida > Dioscoreales > Dioscoreaceae > Dioscorea > Dioscorea cayenensis. Next base: position 16,026 of record NW_024087541.1, on the reverse strand, counting down.
ACATTATATAATCCTACAAATGATCATTAATTAAATATATATAATAAACATTTATGACAATAAAATTTCTTAAGTTGAATTGAAAGAGATGTAATCAAATACTCATCGGCCCTAAATTGGAATTCTTTTGTCATACGTGTGTATACAACACTGCACTTTTCAAGTTATGTATATGATAGAAAAAAAAATATAATTTACATTATGCACAAACAATCCATATTTAATATATATATATATATAATTATTTTGTAAAAATCTTTTAAGAATAAATATTCATATGAAAGAAAAAATTTTATTTACATTATGCACAAGCAATCTATGTTTATAATAATAATAATAATAATAATAATAATTATTATTATTATTATTATTATTATTATTATAATAATTATTATTATTTTATAAAAAGCTTTTAAGCATAAATGTTTGTTTAAACTTGGATGCTTATAAAACTGAGATAAATATTGTTTTTTAAAGAAGTGAATAAACCACAATTTCATTAAAAACACAAAATGTCACAAGCATGTGCACAACAAAGAAAGTACATAGATTCACTGGAGGTGTAAATAAAAAATGGGCAAAACAAAACACACCAAAAGACAAACAACCCTTGGGCTAAGAAAGAGTCTCCTCCTAGGGGGATATAGAAGAAAATTGAAAAAACCTAGCTAGCTGTCGGAGCTAGGGCCTGGGTCATTAGATCGCGCTAGTTACCTGTAGGTGATCCTGGAAATTGAATAGACTTCCTCACTGCCAGTAAGAGGACTCCAGCTTTTGTCTCTTATCGGTCGGTGAAGCTGAAACCCGAAAGACAAAAGTCATACTTATGTTCAAAATAGTCAAACACAAATTAAGAGTTTTGTGATTGTAGTCATTTCTCACCAACCAAACATTCCAAGTAAGGGCTCTAACTAAGAGATCCCAAGATTATTGGACTAAAGGTTGCAAATAAAAAAAGCCATATTTCCCATAAATCCCTGAGTGAGAATGGTAGACATGGGATCCTAAGGACCTGATTAAAGTGGGACCAGATAGCTACAACAAAATAACAGTGGATGAATAAGTGGTCAGCTACAATGACCGAATGACAAAAGACACATGTAGCCTTTGGGAGTATGTTGCATCTCCGTAATGAAAGGTTTTCTGAGGAGAGATTTTTATCATCCCAAGCTATCCAATTAAAGAAAGAGACTTTCCTTGGACATGGACTTTTTAGAATTTATGGTGTGACTATACATCATTACCCATGTTAATTAGAAAGCTATAAAAGTATTTGACCGAAAAAATCCAATTTGATGTTCTACTCCAGGGTTTATGATTCCGCATACCTCTCTGAAATGAAAAGAATGAGAGATCCACTATAGCTTGGACCAATTGAGGAAAAAAGGATCTGAAGAGCTCTAGTAATTCATTAATTATTACCCAAGGATGAAGTGACTGGCAGAATTCATGAGGCCAGAGGTATCTTGGTGCTTGCCATAATATCCAATTATCATACCAAAAGAATGTGGGTGTGCCATTCCAAATAATTGAATATATACAAATAGTGAAGGCTACAAGAGTGCTACGAATGCCTTCCCAAAATTTTTTTTTCTTTAATCGTTCCTATGGTCTAGATTCCACATTGGTGAATTTCCAAAGTAGTTGGATTAAAAAATTTGGTATCTGTACCAAGTTGGGTCGTTGACTATGTTCCACCACCATTTGCCCAATAGAGCTATATTAAATAGCTTAATGTTGATAATCCCTTAACTTGCTTAGTTGCAAGGTCTACATATCCTACTACAACTTACCATGTGGCTTTTCAATTTGTCAATGTTAGGGCCCCTACGATCGATGGCTTTAATAACCCAACCTGGAAGAAAGTTGGCGTCCAGTAGGTTGGCATCGCCATTCAGACTGAATTGACTAGGTTAGTCCATCTCCTGGAGACAGAAATTTGACTTTCCATGTGGATTGTCTTGCTCTAATGTGAGCGATAAGTGTTAACTAGTCTTGGCATCTAGATAGTCTGCCAGAAATAGGCATTCCCAAGTATGTGACAGGGAGAAGACTGTGTGAGCAATTCAATGTACTGAGAGAAGAAAGGTCCAGTGCTAGGCCCTACTTGGTTGTGTAGAGGCATGTTTTGTGGTAGTTAATTAATAAACTAGACATTCCTTCAAATAGTTAGAGGATTAGTTTAATGATCCTGAAATCCTCATCACCTCCAATTGATAATGTGATAAGATCATTTGCATACAGGAAGTGGCAAATGTTCCTGTGATCACGAAAGAGAACCCTAACTAAGATCCCAGAATTTAGTGCATGGTTAAACATTACACTAAGAGCATCCATAACCAATGTGAATAGAAAGGGGAAAGAAGATACTCTTGTCTGAGAGCTCTTTGGTATCTGATATAGCTATAAAGAATGACGTTGATTAGGACTAAGGCTTTTGATCAACCTAGAAGGTTTTGGATCCATCTCATCCATCGAGTGCTAAACTATGTTCACCCAAGTAATTCTATATGTATGTGGGGGCCTCCACTTTTGGAATCAAAACTATGTTCACCCAAGTAATTCTATCAAGATTGATATCTTCTTCACGAAAGTCATTACACATTTTGTGGATGTATGAACCAATAACTGCCAGAATTTTTGGAAGAAGAAAATTAGGAAGTGATATGGTCTTGGGGCTTTATCCACCCCATGGTAAAAGACAATAGCTTTAGCTTTTTCCTCTATGAAGGTGATATCAAGTTAGGATAAGTCCACTCACTCTTTTAAGGAAAAAGGAAGGACCAATCAAATCTGAATCCAGTTTGGTGTTTGGATCCAAAGAACTTGTGAAAAGTGAATGTCAAAGCCTTTCTTATTTCTTGATCACCATCATAAGAGATATCGTTATGTAAGATATGTTGGATGTGGTTCTTGTTTCGATGCCCGTTAGCTATTGTGTGAAAAGTTTTTATGTTAGAATCACCCTATGTAAGCCAGGTAAGGCATGCACGCCGTTTCTACGAGGTTTCATCTTGGCACAACATTGTATCTAGAGATTTTTTGAGGTTTGTTTTCAAACTTGATTCCTTTGGAGTGAGGGGTTTTGACTCTTTAGATAGGTTAATTGAGTTTAAGGCATGTAAGATGTCTAGTTTTTGTTCTTTAATGGAGCTAAAGGAGTTTTTTTTTTGCTTAAACACGCAGTCTCTTCTTTAGCCAAGATAGCTTTTTAGCTATAATAAAAGAACCACAACCTGAAATCTATGGTTCATTGCACCACTATTGGATATAAGAATCAAAATCCTTTGAAGTTTAAATTTAAAGTGTTTAGGTTTGGAAATATGGGTTCCTGCTTCTAGGCAGATAGGGACATGATCTTAGTTGAATCTAGAAAGAAAAGTCTATTGGATTAACTGGAGGTGAGCAAGCCAGCTATAACTGAGTCTGAACCTATAAAGTCTAACCCGAATCAGGTTCACTTGTCTATTAGTCCAAGTGAACTTTCTATCCCTCGGGGGTGGTTTGAGTAGGTTCAACTCTCTGATCAACTCCTGTGCATTATTGATGTCTTCCATTTTATGGTTATTTTAGCTCTTATCATAGATGGAAAAATCACTTTGAAGTCTTCACATATAATCTATGTGAGATGCTTGGAAGCATTGATAATTCTAATTTCCTTTTAAAAAAAATAGGTTTTATATGCTTGACATTTGGGTCATACATTGATGTGCACAACCAACTAAATTGATCAACTAGGTTTATGAATTCCATTGTCAAGCAATAGTCTCCCAAATGGATTATCTTTCCTTTAGACATGCTGCTGCACCACCCAATTATCATTTCCCCTTATGCATTCTCAAATGGGGAAAACAGAAATCATCCAACCAAGTACCCCCAATCGATCTCCAAGTTGATTGGTTGATGTGTGTTAGTTTAGATTCTTCGAAGCAACAAATGTTTGCATGGTGAAGGCCTGGGAAATCCTCCACAAAATGCTTTTTGGAAGGCCTACCTAGACCTTTGACATTCCATGAGATGATATTCATGGTGTAAGGGGAGCATTTGTAGCATTCCTGGTTGAAGGTCCAGGTTGCTTATCTTGGTTTGTCGATCTAGCTATTTCTATATGTGGAATATGCCAGAAACATGCTGATCTATGGTTGTGAGAGTCATCTAAAACAATGCCACTAGCCTTATAGTAATTATCCAATTGTAAATCAGACCAATCAGAAATCATAATAGAGGGAGGGGGTTACCTTCTAGAGAATGTTATGTGGTTTCTTTTTTTTTTTCCTATCCTTCCAGGTGCTACCAAGTAGCCTATCTTCTCATTCTAGCATGAAGATGGCTTCTTTTGTCTTATGCTATACCGACTACCTGGTGGTGCCTTTTTAGGGGGTGAGTTGCGAGTGCTAACACTTTGTTCTTTCTCTAAAAAATCTATGCATGAGTCCTCAGATAGTGACTCAAGAAGAATAGGGTTGTCTGTGTTCCTATAATCATCCATTGGATGTGACTCAGGTCCAGCGGGGTCACAGTCTAGGAAATGTTCTTGTTGTTCATCATCAATCCAATCATCCCCTCCCTACAATGGGATCAGAATATCTTGGGCAATGAGACATGAGTCAATGGAATTTGAGTTCTCTTTTGGAATATGAGACTATATTCAAAGAATGTGATGCCATTTGAATCCTAGAGGGACGAAGTCCCCTGGAGGGGGTTTGGAAGCATCCCTATACAGGTCCATAATTTTATCATTACCCTTGTTTGAAAATTCAGCTATTTGATCTGAATTTTTTTTTCTGGAATTTATATTGGGGCTTGAATAGGCTTGTTTTGCTTGAGCTAAACTAGGTTTGAATTTTGGTTCAGTAAAATTGATTAACGCAACTTGATGTGAATTTTTGTTTAGCAGTTGAATTAAGCTCATTAATCTTGGTTGGATCAGAGCCAACCTTGTTTGAATCTATCGAATTAAACTTGACAGACAGTTATGAGTTGGTGTAAAAATATGTAAATATAAATATGTGAATATGCAAGTAATATTACAATTAGTCCGTTAATACCGCAAGTGTATGCGTCATCAAGTAATAGCTCATGCGTGAGCACGAGGGTCATATTTTCCCAGGAATGGCGAGAGACTCCTATTACTTAATTTTTACTTAATCAATAGCATAACATTTATGTCTTTTCTTTAATCTACTTCTACAGCTGTTACACAATACGATTGGAGAATCGTTAAGCACAATTGGAAGGAGTTGAGAGAGTGTATGACAGTTATCTTGATTATTACTTATGGTAGGCGTTGAGTGTGACAATTGTGTTCTAGAATTGGACTGTGGGAATTCAACGACCTACTAGTCCCAATCTCCTAGCAACTAGTTCTAAATCACTAGGAACTTAAGATGAGATCTATTCCATCCCATCCTCCTATGTTTGCCTTAAGTTTAAGAACTCCACTAGAAGAGACAAACCAAACCCTAAGCCTAAGGGGTAATCGATCCTTAATCCAAAGATCTAGCAATACCTAACCTCTTAGAATATGCATAGATCTAATATAGCATGTGTCTCTTAATATGGAGGCATATCTTTCTCATCCACATTAATAAGAGCATCATTCAAGCACACATGCAATGATTCACAAAAAATCTAGAAAGATTTATTGAATATATCAATCAAAGTTCATAAAAAAATAATTAGAATACCTAAGCATATACTGCCCTTTGAATTGGGGTCCTCTTAATCGATGTAAAAGAATATAAATTAATTAGTATGAATCATCCATAGGAAAGTATATCAAAAGAAATCCAAGACTAACTCCCTCCAATAGGTCTGCCAAGGTTAAAGATGAGAGGATTCCAAGATTGACAAGATGACATCGGATGCCTTCGTACGCCCTCCTCTAATGATTATTGTTGAATTATCCTTGAGAAACTCACTTGAATTTGTTGGAATATGGAAGAAACTAATCTCTAGCCGCTCATATTTCTAGAACTCCGAGCACCTTGCCTTATTCAACAAAAGAATCTCCCCTTTGATTAGAAAACCCTAGGGTATTTATAATATCGGGTCCACCACCGTGGGCATTGTGATGCCCGAAGTGAGTAAGTTGTTGCTTGGGCTTCCAATTGTGTCCTGGCACAGCTCTCTGGGCGTTGTGTGGTGAGACAACAGGCATGAGAGGTTTTCACAATGGCCATTGTGAGGCTATTGTGGCTTATGTGTTGCTTCTAGTGGTTCCACGCTACCACGACTTCATAACGGCAATGTTGGGCATGGACAATGGCCGTTGTGAGATTCCACCATGGTCGTTGGGAGCAATAGTGAAGCTATGATTCAGCAACTTGGCTTGTTTTGCTTCAAAATGCCCTCGTATTCGGTTCTTTTTTAGTAAAACAGAAATAAAGGCCATAATGAACAAAAGAATAAAATTTTGTACTAATTAGGTGCTAAACATGTCAAAATCCATGCCAAATGCAGTGTAAATGATATGATAAACATGAACTATTTAGTACTTATCAAATATCCCCACACTTAAGCGTTTGCTTATCCTCAGGCAAATAGAAAAGATAAAAATAGAAGGCATGATAAGTGCTTGACCTCAACCAACTAAATATGCAGTTTCAGTAGTACAAGGGAACAATCAAATGCCAGGTAGCATGAATATGCTTCTATGAAGAAGAGTCTACTCTATGGCGAAAAATACTTTCCCAAGTGTCGGTCTCCTGGTCCACTAACTTATCATCTAGATCGTGATGCAAAACTTTATGGAGTTTTATTCAAACTAACTTTATATTTTTTACAACTCTTTACACATGAACACACTTTTTTTTTACACAAACAGTAGATAAATAACACTAACGATACCCCTACTATGCAACATCACTTTCTAGACGGACATAAGATGCAACGTGTACTCAAGAGGGACGGAAGATAGAGCAAAATTCGTATAGCAGCTAAACTCTTGAAAGGCCAAGAAAAATAGCTAATCTAACATATGTCATGTCCCTAAACCAAAGAAACTCTAACAAGTAAGTGCAATGGCTTCAAAGACCAACACTAGTATGTATATAAATTATAAGCACCATTTTAAAAAAAAAGAAATTTTTTTCATAATATAGCATAATATAGCACAACATTCACCAATTCCCAATATAGCACAAAGTAAAGCAATCAGACACTTCCTCCCTACACTTAAAGAAGTACATTATCCCCAATGTACGCATTCATGTACAAGTGTAGTGAAATAGAATAATAAAAGAAAATAAGAAAAATGGTGTATGGCTACTAGTGCTTCCCTGATTTCTTTGTTGGGTTGACGAGGGCAATGAAGTTATCCTTGTCCAGGCTCCAAATTATGTGGGCCAGTATAGCACCCGATCACCCCAAACAATTGAAGTAATTAAATACAAGCATAAAGTAAAATACTGAAAAATAAAAAGTCCACTATGATCAAAATAAGTACAGAAACAACAGGGTAAATGTCCTTTGTTGGTGTAAAATGTACAATGTACGACTGAAGTGAAAATACAAAAGTGGTAAATGAAAAGATCAAGATGGTGGGAGTTGGCATAGAAAGTCTGAAGCTGTATACGATTGATGAAGGATGGGTGGAGTCTATGAAGTAGCTAGAGACTCCAGTGCCATTGGAGCTAATACGGTCGGTGAAGTAAGCGCTAGAGTGGATGAGGGGTCCTCACGCTACAGATGCACTAGGATCTATCGAAGTAGACCCTCAATTCTCACTTGAGCGTCCTCGAGGCAGGCTAGGTGCTCAAGATCTGATGGAGTTGATAGAGTCAGTGCAGCAGTCGGTGGAGAAGGAGGAGTACCAGTAGGAACTGGGCTGGGATTAGCGGAGTTATGGTGGTAGTGGTCTCCGGGAGAGGCTACTCATCTTCTGAAGACTCAGAGTCAGACTCGTGGACTACCCGGTATTGTACTCCATGATGTGTGTCCCGTCGCTCTATCATGCACATTACCCGAAGCATAGTGACTTCAAGCGGCAGCATGCCCCTACATGATACATGACGACATAGCACTCAATTAGTCCAACCCCCAATGCAAGCTTTGTGATGTAAGGACCAAGAAATATGGTCGCCAGGCGGGGTCCAGAGACTGATATCTCAACTAGCAACCTAGCGTGTGAACGATGTGAATCAGCTCCCTAGCTACCATGCTCCACAAAAAATAAAGATCTCAGAAGTTTATGATCCCCGTGCTGTTTCCTCGCCTAGTTAGTGTCCACGATAGAATGACATAGAGGTAGTGGACTGCCAGGCATTCGAAAACAGAAGCCTTCATGGTCCCACATACATAGGTATCATGTCCCCTAAGTGTCTGGGTCCATACCTAATCTGGGCTCAGGTGGACTGGTAGGTTGACATGGAGTTGCAAGTATGACTCGGCGCGAGTATACTCCACATCGACCAATCCCAAATGCACAGAAAAATCCATCTAGGACATCAGAAACTCCTTCTAGAACTTCTAGAAACTAATAGTCTCCCGATGTCTGGGCTGATGATAGTACGGTCGAACTCGAAAAAGCTTATGACCTCCACGAACTCCCAGTAAGTCAGCTCATCAATGCCGAAGAACTGGTCCCAGTGCTAAATAGAAATAAGATCTAGTACCTTATCGATGAGACCTATATACTAGAGTGTTGGCCAGTCAATCTGACGTCCCTCAACAAATCTTTGATCCATGAGCTTCCTATATCGGGCTCTATCAGCCAGTCAATCATAGGCCAATCAATCATGGATAGAGAAGACTCTCCGATCTTTTTCTTCTTCTCAGTCTCTACTTGTGGACTACTGACAGTTCTCTTTTGAGTGATGACCTATAATTCAGAAAGAATATGGAAAATCAATTAATAGAATACAGAAAATTCAATGCAAGGATGGACAACGGGTATACCATGGTCGTTATGCGACCATAACGATCTCACCACGACCATTACCATGACCATGAAAACCCTCTGGATGTGTATAATAGGTACACAACAGCCTTTTGTATGATTCAGCGGCTTTGTTGTGTACTATTCTTGGGCCACAACGGGCACACAACGCCGTTATGCATCTATTGTGTTAAAATGAGGCAACGATTAGCTGATAGCTGGCAAACCTCATTGCCATACGTCACCTAGGAAAAATGAGTGGGAAAAATTCCATAACGGCCTCACAACGGTTATAATTTGAACACAATGGTTATCACAATGGCCATTGTTTATCATGGAACAGCTATTGTGAAGCCCAACTTCGGTGTAAAACTTTCATACAATGGTTTGTTTTGATTGAAATTCATATAAAAACATTCACAAAGTATCCCTAAACTATTTCATGCCATTTATTCATCATAAAATCATGATTTAAAAGATTTTAGAAGTTCCTTACAAAATCTATAGAGAAGAGAGGATTGTTTTGTGGTGAAAATCAAAGTGATTGGGTGCTAAATCAAGTGGGAATGGTCCCAAAGTTTCTCAAAGTTACTAAAAGATCATCAGGGAGAGTTCTCCAGTTGAGTGGGAGAGAGAAAGATATGATTCGAGTGAGAAAGGCCAAGGATCGGCCGGCGGTAACACTATATCACCTCGTAATGGCCTTGACAATGGCCTGATAATGCTCATTGTTCTTCGATTCAGTTCTCTAAGGAACCACTGCCATTATTGACCAATTATGGGGTTGTTGTCATTCAGTTAAGGGTTAAAATTTTCTAAGTGTTGGCAACGACCATTTTAGGACACGTTATGCTCACAATGACTTGTCTACAGGCATGGTAAGGCCGTGCCAGACTTTTGGAAAACCCAGAGACATAGCACGCTCTATGGAATGGACGTGATGAATTACCATGGCCGTGATTACCGGCGCTATATCCCCGTGGTAGGCTCACCCAAATTTTTCTAGAAAACACATCTCTGCTAGTACATCACAATGAGTGTATAATGGTTAGACCACACCTTATGTAAAATGGCATGAAAACAATTCCTAATAATAGTACTAGACTCCACAAGCAAATTTTGCTCATATAATTCAACAGAGAGATGAGTCATCTTCACACAATTAAATTAAGTACCACTTTTTATTCGAACACTAGACAATTAAAACTAAAACTAAACAAAACAAACTAACTAATGCATAAAAACTACTTGGGTTGCCACCCAAGAAGTGCTTGTTTTATGTCACGAGCTTTACGTACCTACTCTTACCTCAATATAACTTTGGGTCAGTTGGAATAAGTAGAGACAATGTTTCTTCATTACTTGCTTTTAAAGTAGTGGAGTTTATTACCTTAGTAGCGCATTCATCCTGTGGTTCTACCTTCCTTCATACCTCATTTGTTGTTGTGGATCTCACATTACTTCTGTTATTCCTTTGAAGTTGTAGTTTTGCGTGTATTGACTGTTCTTCCTTAAGCTGCCCTTCAAAGTACTCATGAAGGAGGTTTACCATAAACACATCCCACACAAAATCAAACATAGAATAATCAGGTTCATGTGCAATGTAGCATTCATCATCTTGTTCTATAGAGTGTTTCATAGCACTTGGGATTTTGTAGACCACTTCTTCATCTCGCACTTTTAATGTCATCTTTCCATCTCTCCAATTGATGAGAGCCCCGGATGTGTTTAAGAATGGTCTTCCAAGGATAAGTGGCGTCTCTACATCCTCATCTATGTCAAGAATCACAAAGTCCATGGGAAAGACAAGCTTCTCAACAGTCACAAGCACATCTCCCACAATTCCCTGTGGTATTCTTACTAATCTGTCGGCCAATTATAGAGTTATTCTGGTCGGCTTCAACACCCCTAATTCAAGCTTCATATAAATAGTGTTTGGCATTATGTTTATACTAGCCCCAGAATCGGTGAATGCATTCTCTTTTATTCCATCATCTAACAAGCATAGGATCATAAAACTTCCAGGATCTCTTAACTTCATCAGAATATTTATGTCCAAGATGGCATAACAATTTTTGTTAAGAGACACCATATTAACTTCTTCCAACTTCCTCTTGTTGGTGAGCAAGTCCTTCAAGAATTTGTCATATTTTGCCATTTGGGACAATGCTTCTACAATTTGGATGTTTATGTGGAGTTGCTTGAAAATAGTCAAGAACTTCTTGAATTCCGCATCCTCCTCATCGACTTTTAGTCTGGAAGGGTAAGGAACTTGGGCTTTATATCCCTGAACTGCTTGCCGAGCTAGTAATGTCTCTTTAGGTTCTTTCTTAACTACCTGCTCATTCTCCTTAATGGTTTCCTATAAAGCACTAGGGTCTTCTAGTATGGCTTCTTTCTCTATCTCGACACTTGGACCCTAAGCGGTCTTTGCCTTGATGGTCTTACCACTGTGAAGTCAGATGGCTTTAAGCTGCTCCCTTGGATTTGCTTCAGTGTTGCTTGGGAGGCTTCCTTGAGATCTTTCTGTACTAGTTCATGCTAACTATCCAACCTAATTCTCCAAGTTCTTAATTGACGCTTGAACGTTTCTTAATGTAGTGCCGACCTCGTCCATTCTCGCATCATTACTTGTCATATACTTGGCCAAAATATCTTCTATAGAGAACTTTCTTTCAGACTATGGCTGGTGTGATTGATCCTTGTAGTTCTATTACTGAGGATGCCTCTATTGCTGACCTTGAGTCCAAGAGAAGTTTGGATAACTCCTTCATCCATGGTTGTAGGTACTGCTATATGGGTTATTCTAGTTTCTCTGACCTCCTCCAATATAATCAACCTGTTCCACAAGAGTTGCTGCTGACTATCGAGCACTGTGTTACCCTATATTTTCCTCGGCAAGTAGATCAACTTCTGTGTGAGTGCATCCACTTTTGCTGCCAAAGTGGTATCTGAATCTATCTCATGTAACCCGGGCATCTTTGGCCATCTGCCTCGTAAACTCCAGTATGACTCATTGTTAGCCATGTCCTCAAATAATTGTTCTGCCTTTTTAGGGTACTTGTTACTCAATGATCCTCCTACTGCGTCAATAATTTGCCTGGTCTTATAATTTAGTCCATTGTACAAAATCTGTAATCTCATCTATGAACTGAACCAATGATGTGGGCACCACCTATATAGGCCATTGAATTGTTCATGTGCCTCGAACAATGTTTCAGATTCTCCTTACTTAAATGCTGAGATCTCTTGTCTGATCTTTGCTATTTTTCTTGGTGGGAATAATATCCAAGGAACTTTTCCAACAATTCATTCAATGTCTTAATCGACCCAAGTGTTAGAGAAGTAAGCCACCTGTATCCTAAACCTCTCAAACTGAACGGGAAAAGTCATAGTCTGATCGCATTATCTGTAATTGTGGTCATCTTAAACGTCAAACAAATCTATAGAAACTTTAAGAGATGGGCATTTGGGTCTTCATCTGCTAAGTCGTCAAATTGGCAGGAGTTATGGATCATCCCAATAGTTTAAGCTTTAATTTCAAAATTGTTAGCTGCCACTACTGTGCTGAACTCTTCTCCTATAAACTATAACCTCTCATACTCCAAAAGTGTTCTTCTCGGTTCAGCCATGGTAGCAGATTCTTTGTTGTTACTATCACTGTCTACTTCTACAACTGCCTTACTTCGGAGTTTTCTCACGTGTACGAGTCGTCAAGTGAAAGCTCGTGGGCGACTGATAAGTGCTTGTGTGTTAAGAATACGATGTGTTCTCTCCTTATGATGAGCATTACTTTTATCAGGTTTAAGTGCTAATACATGTGTATTTGTGTTCTTTTGCGCATGTAGGGTTGTAAAGCTAAGTATTAAGAAAAGAAGCCAAAAGTAGATCGTGAACGCACTATTTGGTGGAATCTTAGAAGAAACAAACACGAAGACACAACTGGGGCTCTAAGATACATACGTGAATGTGTGCCAACCTCCATGTATTCAAGTCATTACAACGAGTTGGAGGGGTACGAAGGCAGTCACATTTGCGTATCCCGACTTATGCATTGATAGCAAGATCTTCAGTAATGAGGCCTTTGATTGAAGAAGAGTTGCGATCTATGGCATAAACGTATGCCCGTTTATGTTGCCCCGATGAAAAGTGTGAAATTGGAAGTGTTTTGGCGGAGTAATGTAGCAGGTACTGTAGCAAATCAATGTAGCAGTTACTGTTCACAGCCGGCCAAAAATCAGGTTTCTAGAGAATCTACACGGGTGTGTGGAAATTGCCCACGCCCGTGTGGAAATTCCACAGGGGCGTGTGGATGCCCGATTCTAGCCCTATTTAAGCCGCGGTTCAGCCCGATTTTGAGAGGAATTTTTCACCATTCTCTCTAACTTTTCTGTATCTTTTGAAAGGCCATCAACTCAGGTTTTGAGAGGCTTTGACAAGTCTTTGGAGTAGTTCTACGGATTCAACACCGAGCTTCGCTTGGAAGAAGGTTATTGGGGGAGCTTTCGTCGGTATCAATCCGGCGAGGTGTGCCCTAGGCCGGACAAGAGGACCTTTGGAGAAGACGAAGCTACTCCACAAGACCATCGACATGACTACCGAGGGGGTTTTCTTGTGGATTACTTGTTTTTAATTTTGATTTCATTATTGATTGTATCTTGCTCCATGGAGAGCTAAACCCCCTAGTGGGTACTTGGATTTTGTAAACCCTAGGATGTTAATGTTTCTTTGACCTTTTATTATGCCTTCATTAATTGATGTTTCTAATTGAGCTTCAATCTTGAATGCTTGTTGAATGATTTCTCCCTTAGAGTGACACTAGGGTTGAGGGTTCATCTTTGTAAGCTTTGTGGATGGGTGACACACCATGAGGGTTAGACAAAGCTAGATTAGAGAGGGTTGAGAGGGTGAGTCGAGAGGTAGCGGAGCATCCCCTTTCCTCTCCGGTGTGATTTATCCTACCTCCAATTCCTAGAATTCTTTGCGGTTACAATAGAGTGAAGAACTAAATGATGAACTCCGCTGGGTCATAGTTGCACGAGCAATAGAGTGAAGCGTTGAAGTGACTTTAGTATCTGGGGCTTAATTGTGATTAGGGGTCTTTCGCCTGGACCAAAGGGTTAGATCTACATATAGGAATAGGGTTTATCACTTGGAATCCCTAGAACTCCATGCAACTTTACACAGTGTGAGGCGTTAAGACTAAGCGATTTCTCCGCCGGGACATAGTGTAGAGTTAGGCACGGTTGACCTTAGGTTTGGGACCGTGTGCTTTAGGATTTCCACGACTCATCAAGTATAAGTTAGGAAGCATAATAGTAGGTCTTGCACTTGAAACATTAATCCTAGGGGGAGCATTATCTGAGTACCCCACTTCTATCGATTGCCTTTCCTCTCACTTACTTAGGCCTCTCATTCTTGTTTCTTTTGTTTCTTCTTACATTATATTTTATCATCACAATCATTATTCATCTTCACTTGGTTAAGTAGTAATTTTAGTATTTTTATTCCCTACTCCTTGTGGATATGATACCCCACTCTAGGATTTATTACTTCGACAAACCCATGTATTTGCGGGTCACATGCAAGGGGCGTTGTCAGTGAGCATGAGGGTGGTATTTCCCCAGGGATGGCAAGAAGCTCCTATATCTTTCTTTAATCTACTTCTACAAATATGAAACAATACAATTGGAGAATCATTAAGCACAATTGGAAGGAGTTTGAGAGAGTGCCCGATAGTTATCTTGATTATTACTTATGGTAGGCGTTGAGTGTGACAATCATGTTCTAGAATTGGACCAGGGAAATTTAAAAGCCCACTAGTCCCAATCTCTTGGCAACTAGGTCTAAATCACTAGGAACATAAGATAAAATCTTTTCCATCCCGGCCTCCTATGTTTGCTTTAAGTTCAAGATCGCTACTAGAAGAGACAAACCAAACCCTAAGCCTAAGGGGCAATCGATCCCTAATCCAGAGATCTAGCAATACCTAACCTCTTAGAATATGCATAGATATAGCATAACATGGGTCTCCTAATGTGGGGGCACATCTTCCTCATCCATATTAACAAGAGTATCATTCAAGCACACATGCAATGATTCACAAAAAACTAGAAAGATTTATTGAATATATCACTCAAAGTTCATAAACAATAATTAGAATACCTAAGCATACACTTCCCCTTAAATTGGAGTCCTCTGAATGGATGTAAAAGAATATAAATCAATTAAAAGCAATCATCCATACAAAAGTATATCAAAAGAAATCCTAGACTAGGGTATTTATAAATTATCCTTGAGAAACTCATCGGAATCGGTGAGAATATGGAAGAAACTCATCTCCAAATGCTTAGATCTCCATAACTCTGGCCGCCCCCACCTTATTCGGCAAAAGAATCTCCCCTTTGATCAGAAAACCCTAGGTTATCTATAATATTGAGTCCGCCACGAACTCACCATGGCCGTTGTGATGACCATGGTGAGTTAGTTTTTGCTTGGGGTCCAAGTCGCGTCTTAGCATGGCTCTCTAGGCATTGTGTGGTTAGACAACGGGCGTGAGGGGTTTTTATAATGGCTGTTGGGAGGCTGTTGTGGCTTCTGTGTTGCTTCCAGTGGTTGCACGCTTCCACGGCTTCATAATGGCAGTATTGGCCATGGATAACAACCATGGTGAGTTCCATAGCTCTGATTCAGCAACTTGGCTTGTGTTGCTTCAAAACACTCTATATTTGCTTCTTTTCCTCTAAAACAGAAATAAAAGCTATGGTGAACAAAAGAATGAAATTTCATACTAATTAGGAGCTAAACATGTTAAACTCCATGACAAATACAATGTAAATGATATGAAAAGCATGAAATATTTATGATAAGTGCTTGTGTTTGCATATTATTGAGCATGTCTTACTTATAATGAGCATTCATTTTATCAGGGTTTATGGTTCATTCGTGTGTTTTTGTGTTCTTTTGTGCATTCAGGGTTGTGGAGGTGCTATTAGAAAAAAGAAAGCAAAAATAGGTCATGAACGCAGGTTTTGAGGAGTCTCTTGTGTGGAATAAGTGTCAAAATATGAGCCGTGATCAAACACATGAGGATGTGTGCCAACTTCCAAGAATGTGCAAGTCTATCGATAAAGTGGAAGGGCACAAAA